>NC_050176.1:20733282-20965855 GCF_008315115.2 Sander lucioperca
GACATTATTAGGCGACCAAGTGTCACAGTCACGAAGACGAAAGCTGGTCAACCCCCAAAGTGAAGTTTACATGCCATGGATACGCTTTACTAAACCTCTGTCATGATTGACAGGCCGCGAACTGTCAATGACATCATAGCCACATCATAGCCACGCCCTAAAACATCCCCCGCTTTATCGCCGATTTTAAAATCAACGAGACCATAATTCAAAAAATGAACATCATTCTGTGTTGCAGAAGATTTAAAACTAGCGATTGAGAATATAAACTCTTAATTGAAATGTTTACTGAGTTAATAAATCAAGTGAGAAGTGGGTCATTTCGCCATAGACTTCTATAGAAACGGACCTCCTTTTTGCAACCGCACGTGTCGCCCCCTGCTGGAATTCAGATAGAATGCAGGTTTAAGGCACTTCCGCATTTGCCGCATTTTGCTGAACCGGATGCGCTGTCCACTAATATATACAGTCTATGGTGCTGTCCCAATACTCATCTTGATCGAGGGATAGGGCAAAGGGGAAGGGCCAGATGTCCCTTCCGACCAAGTAAGGACGCAAGCTTACTTGGCCAGCAAGGGTTATCCAGATACGTTGCAAAACAAGGAACATGGCTGCCAGGTCGACCAGAGAGACCCATAAATGTAAGTATTCTCGGCTTAAAGAATTGATTTAAAAATTACGACGGTGTTGTTTTGTGCTCTACACAGTCCTGTACATACAGTTGCAACCATGTTCTTAATTGAAACATTTTTAAAAATCGCTAGCTTGCTATGCTAACGCTAACGTATAACGCTAACATATAACGTTAACGTTACATTGCTTATTTTCACAACAGTCCCGCATTTCTCTGCCTTGAAAGGACTCCATGCATGTCTACAGTATTAACTAAACTCCATTAGCAGAGAATTTGGTTTGTGCATAACACTACTTGCTTTACATACCGTCCTGTATCACACAGGGACGCCAGAGGAAACCCAGCAGCTGATCCACTTTCAGGCTGAAAACGGGCAGAAGTTTCTAAAATCAGAATATGCTGCAAAGCAACTATGGGAGTGAGTCATGCGTTCATGTTGTAGCCATTCATTATTGTATTGGTACTGTATTATTGTAATCATTTGTAATGCATACCTGTTCATGTACCTGTACATTGTTGTTGGTTATGATACAGGAAGGAAAGGTTACTGGCTAACAGGCATCAGACTGTGGTCTGGAATTTCTGAATAGTTGTAGGTTTTTTGTGGTCTTGCGTGTCTTTTTTGAGTTTTATACATTTGAGTGCCTTTTTATATGTTTGTGACATGTAAGTTATGGTTTTAATAGTTGATAATGGTTCTGTAACATAATGTATTTTTATATAATGTTTTTACCTGTTGTGTTTACTTTATTGGGCAATAAAGACAGATTTTTATTAACAAAGAAAGTGTTTCTGAACATCAATGACATTCAAAACAGTGATAACTGAAACAGATATACAACACACCATGCAGTGTGTTTAAAAATATGTATTGCAAACAAACCTAAGTAGTACACAGATAAGAACATCTGCACCACCAAAGTAAACAAAAGAACTATAAAATATATACATGCATATGACACTTGTCAAAACCCATGCAATAGACATACACACACTTGCAGACGGCATCTTGGAAGTTTGTGATCAATACTGTATGGTGACATAACCGTAACCAAGTGGTGTCCCATTTCATATGGTGGTATGTTTTCACCCCTAGCCCTTGCCACTTGGTTCGAGGGACAAGGGCTAGGGGTAAGACGAAGGGGAAGGGGTAAGGGGGAGAATTGGGATTCAGCCTAAAACATTTTGGGTGACCCTCCCCTCAACAAAGAATAAAAAGACATGACCCTCCCCTATTTTCCTCCGGTGGTCCATTCCATAAATACCAAACGGTCCCTAAGGAGTAGGGGTGGAATGGTACATGTATTTGTATTGAACCGAAAAGGTACGGGTGTCTCGGTTCGGTACATGAATTTACACGGAGAATACAAGGTATAAAAATAAATAAAACTTGCGTGTAAATTATTTAATGTAATGCAGAATTAATGTAATGCGGAACTACTGTTAGATATGCGGGTTCTAGGGACACCTAATCTGTAGCCCTGCCTTAGCTCTGAAGCTAGCCGAGATCCGCCTACATGCAGTTTTTCGTCAGTTTGATGGTCCAGTGAGAGAGTGAGTCAGAGATAGCAGCACTAAAGGATGAGTATAGCGAGTGGTGGCGGCCCACAAGAGTTAGAGGACCTGCCGGCCTCTTTAAGATCGCAAGTTTGGGAAAACTTCAAGACTGTAGGGATGAAGCCTGGAGCCTCCCGTGTCATGCCCTCCAGCCTGGTGCTGACCTGGCCTCGAAAACTTCGGTCTTCGGGTCAGTTAGAGTAGTACAGGTGAGAGAGTGGTGGATAAGATGAGGACTGTGTGTCGGCGTTGTTCAGTCGTTGGGTATGTGAGTGGAAATACATCTAACATGCTAAGGCATATCCGACGCCATCACCCAGCTGTACCAATTGTGTACCACTGTACTGGAACGAGACAATAAAAAACTGTCCAACTTCTCCCTACAGTGCTTAACAGCCTTTAAATACAAATACAAATAGGGCTTCAAGTATTTGCTGCATGTACTCGAACCTCGTTACAACATGCCATCCCGTCCACATATTTGTTGTTGTTGTTGTTATTATTGTTTATATATGTAATTTGCACTTTCATAAATAAGAGATGCTGTATTTCTAGTTTTATAGCTGATTGTCTTATTTTGTTTACAAGTTACAGATGGAGTCTGGAGATGATGTGGGGTACTCTTTGTTTACTGTTTTACATCTTTACACACTAAAGGCTGTTGCAGCTAGCTCAGGGGATAGACTGTATGACACTAGGTGGTACAGTCTAAGACATGCACAATAAAAAAATTGCCTTCTGGATTTTTGTTATGCTTTTCCCTCCATTGCATCGAACCGAACCGTGATGTCTGAACTGAGGTATGAACCAAACCGTGACTTCTGTGTACCGTTCTACCCCTACTAAGGAGCATCTTTGTCACAAAGCTTACTTACCTTGGTGGAGGTATGTAATGTAATGGGTTGTAATGACAATGTATTTGGTCAGTGAGGTAACGTGATTAAGAGCAAATTCTATAATGAAAAAATAAACATGGTGCTGGTATTGTTGCAGCAGTTGGCTGAGTCAGGAGACACAAACATGTTACTCAGGATTTTACCTGATTTGACATGGTTTGCTTTGCTTCATGAGCAGGGCCTGAAATTAATACCTGACCACGCGCCAAATACAGGTGAATTTTGCAATTGCCGGGTAACACTGTCAATCTACCTGCCACATTGGCCGGTAGCCAATGAGAATTGAGTGATTCATTAGGTTTTTTTTGCAACTGTTGTTCTTTTATATTTCAAAAAGTCCGCCATTTCGTTGGATTTTAGCTAAAAATGTGGCGGCACATTACTGGGGTAAAGAGGCCAGCTGAAACGAAGAACCAACAAAAAGATGAGGATGAGTCAAAGAAAAGTAAAAGCAGACGTTTTAATACAAAGTGGACAATTGGCAACAACGGCAAGGTTTGTGAGTGGCTGACTTATGACAGCAGTACAGAACAAATGTACTGCAGTGACTGTCATGTGAATGATTCAGAGAAAGCAAAGTCAAGTCCTTTTGTAATCGGGACTAAAAACTTAAAATTAGAAGCAATTAAGGACCACGAGTCATCACAAAGCCACCTACACACAATAAGTTGTAAACTATCAAAGACTGCGCTTCCGGAGGAGACCCCTGCGGTCAAGGCACTGACATCCATGAAAGCAGCGCAGTTTGAGAGGATGTGACTGCTATTTCGGAACATTCATGCGATCGGAAAGAAGATGAGGCCCTTCTCTGACCACGTTTGGATGTGCAAGTAAGTATTAAACTGTTGGTGAGATGGGATGAGATAATGCAACACTAACGTACGCTACATTACAATGACAGATGTGTGTGTGCATGTGCATGTTGGGAGTTGGGAACCGGTGAGAAAATGTCCGGTACCCGGTAACTTTACCAGTAATAATAATATTAATTTAGTTCTGCTTAACGGTTCCTGAACGCTGTAACTAACAGCTGCCAGGACCTCTCTACGTGACGTAAATCAGCCATCAACACAGCCACATTCAACACAGTGATTTGTTTCCATACGAGCTGCGGTAGGTCTATATCGGTTGAGTTAGCACTGTGTGTGTGTGTGTGTACGTGCGTGCATGCGCAGGACTCAGATTAGCAGCAGTCAGTATATGATTGTCTGTGACATGGGAAATCAATGAATAAAAGATACAACAAATTATATTCTAAGAGTTATTATTACTTATATTGATTTTGTTAATAACTTGACAGCACTTAAATGTGTATTCTTACAAGTTAAAGAACAATGTTTGTGCAATTCCTGTTTTTCACAAAAAAATAAATAAACTGACTTGTAAAAAGTCACTGTGGCATTTTTAAATCCACCTGCCACAGTGGCTGGTGGTCATGGTCAAAAAAGTTAACTTCAGGCCCTGTTCATGAGGATTTGAACTTGTTTGACAATTGACATGACCGGTGACTGCATGAATTCAGATGAGTCTTCTCTCATCTCTGAACACTGCATAAAAGCTTGTGTTTTTCAGATATACTATACTGAGATAAAAATAACTCTGCAGTGCTGCGATTCCATCTATCCAGTGAAGAAAATGAGCATTGATTGGTTGGAAGAGCATCCATTTGCATTCAGACTGGGCCATGATTTCCAGTACTTTCTCATTAATCACATCACTTTATCCCCGAAACACTTTTTTTCCAACTTTGTAGCCCAGCAGAAATGATTTGCCAGCTGATATGTGATAAAATAAATGAAGTTTACCTTTCCCGCCCTATCATCGCACCCAGTCAGTGTATTGATTTTTCGTCTATTTCGCATCATCTATACGAGATAAAATTGCCCTCTCTCACTCTATTCCCTTTGCTTTCATCCTCTGTGTGGTACTGCTGACATACCATTAGACTCAGGTAAAATTAGACATTTACATATATGTCAAAGCAAGTCCTTTACTGTCGACTGCACATCATGAAGATGATGCCCCCATTTAAAAAAAAAATGGAGATAATATCCTCTAATATGTCTATCTTAAAGGCATCATAAAAGCAACCTTTCTCATACAATACTTTCTGACCTTCATTTCATCCCCATCTTTGTTGTAATTGATTCTTTAAGAAGGTTTTGCTCTGCGATAAAAGTCACCTTAACGCTTATGAAATAAATCCTGGGTGAACGTGGATTCTAAAACTTATTCCACAATTGTAAGTAGTTGAAATAAAGTAGGCCACGCCCCCTTAACACACACTCCCAAGAAAGTGAACGTGGGAGACAGGAGAAGAAGCTCTGGCTGTCTGGGAGATGTCAGCCAAATCGTTGAGAATACACTTTGGCTACCTAAACCATAAGGAGTTTATTTGCAAAACAAAGTCTAAAAGAAAACACACAGCAGTGTGTAAATTATGCACTGTAATGCTGACTGAGACAGCTGGGACCACCTCAAATTTGTATCGGCACTTAGAAAGGAAGCATAAAGAAAAGTAAGCTAAGTGTATTTGACGCTAGCGAAGCTAGCTAGCTAATGTTATCAATCTGCCTCTGTTCCAAAACTCTTTAGATATCTCTTCACCCCTCACGTAAAGTGATTCAACGAATATTAGCTAGTTGTGTATATACTGTATGTTTCAGGGATCTAGTTTGGGTTAGGGTAGTCTATATCCTTGACGTTCCACTTCTGGGATTCTCCGGTGCCGCAGGAAATTCTGCCGGATGCATGTATTTTCCGTTTCCTTCCGCTTTCTTTGTGTTGGAATTTAAAAACTGTGGTGGACTATTGTTGACTGCTCCTCAGATCTCTGCATGGTAAATTGAGACAGCTAGCTAGACTATCTGTCCAATCTGAGTTTTCTCTCCCACGACTATTTTACAATGGCTCTGTGCGGAGCTTAGCGCTGCCCATGACGATTGTGATTGGTTTAAAGAAATGCCAATAAACCAGAGCATGTTTTTCTCCCATCCTGGAATGCTATGTGGACTAGCCAGACCCTCCTCCGCTCTTCAGCGTTTGGATGGTCCGACAAAGCAAGATTAGGTTAGGGTTAGTGTGGGACTCGCATTTGGCTGGTCTTGGTCTTGACTTGGTCTCAACTCCTCAAAGTCTTGGTCTTGTCTCGGTCTCGATGCACTCTGGTCTTGGTGATGACTTTGTCTGGGTTCAGGTGGTCTTGACTACAACACTGCTGCACACAGAGAAAGACAGAAGAAGGAGAGCCAGCAGTGCCTGCTGCAAGTTGCTTAAGTAGACCACAGAGTGGAGATATGAGATTTGAATGAGTGTCTGTCTGTTTGAAATGTGTAAATGAGGTTATTGCTCTAATTTAATAAGGGCTCTCATTCCAGAGTTTAGTGCACGTGTGAAAAAGTTATCTCTGACCATAACTGTTTTTGTAAGGCGGTACTGGAATAAATGCATGGGAAATCTAGTGATGCGTTACGGTCTTCTGTTGTGTCTTGGAAGTAGAAGTAGAGGAGAAAGTGTTGGGGGAGAGTTATTGTTTTGGATCTGAAAGTAACATTTAGTGGCTAGATTATTCGTTTAATTCTGGAAAGTGAGGGCGTTAGCATGTGAAAGTGGAGTGCAGTGGTGAGTCCAAGGAAGAAGGTTGCCATTGATCTTATAAGCTCTAGTCTAGTCTTGCTCAATGTTCAATGGCAAATGGACTGCAATGGTTCAATGGTAAATGGACTGCATTTATATAGCACTTTTCTAGTCTTAGCAACCACTTAAAGTTCTTTACAGGCACCATTCACCCCATTCACACACACATTCATACACGTACAATTTCTGGTTGAGCTTTTCGTTAGATTTTTGTGATAGTGTTGGATTTGCAAAATAAATGGAGCCAGACATAGATATAAATTTCTTAGGGGAATAAAAATACATGCATTGTTTTCATTACAGTTTAAGAAACAACAGTTAACTTTAGTTATGTAGATATATAGATCTTATACAGTCATGTAAATAGTGAAAATCAGAGGAGGGTTTTGAATTCATGACACCAAGGTTTGAATCAAAAAGAAAAATTACAGTGGCATCGAATATAGTAGGCAATACGAGTATTTACATGCTTTGGGAAGGTCATTGATAAACAGAAGAAAGGCTAAGGGTCCAAAATGCTGCCTTGTGGGACACCCATATTACAAGTTTTAGGAGAAAATGTTGCACGACCAATTTTAACCATTTGTGATAGATCATTACAACATAGAGGAAAGTTGAATTTAGCGGAGTTTGTCCAGCAGAATATGATGATTCACTTTATAAAAAGACTTTACAAAAATCAATAAAAATGCCTTCAGTGACCACTGGGGAATGGTTATTGGCCTTTAGTTGAAGCAAGAGTTGGATCCTTTGATTCAAAAATGGGGGTGATTTAAGCAATCTTCCAGTAGGAGGGAAAGATAGCTAGTCCGATACAGAGATTAATTAGATAGTGGAAAAGACGCATGAAGCTATTAGCATGAATCATTTAAAAAATGCATATTTAAACCATACATATCACAAGCATGACAATATTTCAAAGAGTTCATCCAATTACAGGTATTTTTATCATGTATTTTTTTGAAAGTGCCTGCCCTTTTCCAACAGCTTCTCAGATGGATTTGTGTAACAGACCATCTGGCGCATCAGGTTAGCATAAAAGCCTCATAAGTGAAATATATTGTATGTTAATTTTGAATTAAATTAGTAAAAAACAGTTTACACATTACGCCTGGAGCTTTCATGCCTCTGGATACAGAGAGAGCCTTTCAGAGACAAGAACTGTGAATTTAAACAAATCATATTCACATCCTGATATCCACGGACTGAGCCGCCAGGGTGACAAGGATATTTAGTATTTGTCACTTCAAACACATTTTTTCCTCATTGCACTAGTCATTGAAATACATCACATTACTTACTTTTTTGTCATAAACCAACAGGATCCTAACAAGCAGCTCTGTCAAACATGTATTGCTTGTACATTTTAAACCAAGAAATAATTCATATTTTAATGCAAATATATTTCCATATTGCTGCACTCTATCACAGATTTAGACATACATCAGTGACTAAACCTATTAAGGTTTTATATTTGCTATTCTTAATACCTGCAATATGAGCATATCCTGCTCCTTTACCACCAGCTCCTTGTCAGTTTGAGAACATGTGGACATAGATGATTTAATCTGCAGTGAAGCAGTATGCAGGAGTTGTCACAACTGTCAGTGACAGTGCCTCATATAAAGTAGAGTTGTTTAAACACCGTTTTTACAATATCTTGTTCATGATATAAAAGCAAATAACCATTTTGCTTATGATAAAACAAAACTACAGTATATTATCAGTAACCTGTTCTCTTCCAAAGTACCTCTACACTCAGTCAAGTCTGCTTCTCACTGCTGCAGGTGTATTAACTCAAGGTCAACTTCAACCCCTCCGTGTCAACTCGTTTATCCATTTCAAGCCTGCTGTTACACCTCTATTGGTGTACAGAATCCCATCAAGCAAACAGGCGCTACCACCCTTTCTAATTTTGTCCAATTTGAACTGGTATTTGCAGGGATGCCCTGTAAAATGTGTTCAATTTAGGGATATTATACTGTTATTAGAGATGGTAGGAGCAAACAGAATTGAGAGATGGATGGATACTGGTGGCCTAGAGGGACCTTTAGCCAGATGATTTTATTTCTGAGAACACTTTCATTTATCAAGATCTTGGAAAGCTGTGAAATATCACCAGCTTCTCACCTCCAGCATCTCAGTATTCTGCTTATTACTGACTTATAGGAATTCCTACAATATGCTACTCAAACAATCCTTCCTATTGAAATTGTACACAACTTAAATAGAAAACACTAATGCTGGTGGTAATATTTAGTTTATTATACATTTAGTACAGTACAAAGAAAGCAAGACCCATCCAATCTTCCTCAATAGTTTTGAGGTGTTCATCTAAGAGACAGCCTTGTTCCCATTTCTTGCTGAGAGTCAGATGAGAAGATCCATTCCACTGTCATGTCTGTCCGTTAAATATGAAGTGACAACCAGGATAGGTTAGCTTAGCTTAACATATTTTAGTATATTTTAGCTAAGCGTCCGGAAGCAGGGGGAAACAGCTAGCCTGTTTAAAGGTAAAAAGCCATATAACGTGGCATATAACGTCTTAGGTGTATTTTGTTACCTTTGGACTAGTCTATATCCACGACGTTCCACTTCAGGGATTGCTCTGTTGCTGCCCGAAATTCCGCTGGATGTCAGTCATTTCGACCGGATGTGTTACCTTCTGCTTTCTTTGTATTGTAATTTTAAACTCCGGTCGATTTATGAGGACTATGGTTAACTGCTCCTCAGATCTCTGCAGGGTAAATCCAGACAGCTAGCTAGACTATCTGTCTAATCTGAGTTTTCTGTTGCACGACTAAAACAACTTTTGAACATACACGTTACACCAAAACAAGTTCCTTCCCGAGGCTATTTTGCAGCGGCACCATGGCTCTGCTCGGCGCTTAGCACCGCCTAAGACGATTGTGACTGGTTTAAACAAATGGCAATAAACCAGAGCACGTTTTTCTCCCATCCCAGAATGCTGTATGGACTAGCCAGACCCTCCCCTGCAGCGCCGTTAAAGAAGGTCTGGCAAAGCGAGACTACCTTTGGACAGACCTGGCCATCCGTTTTCCCTTGCTTTTATGCTAAGCTAATAGTCTCCTAGCTGTAGCTTTATATTTGGTGTACAGACATAAAAGTGTTATCATTCTTTTCATTTAACTCGCTGCAAGAAAGCAAATTAGCGTATTTCCCAAAATGTCAAACTATTCCGTAAAGATAAAAAGAAAACATTCCTTCATTTTAGAACAGATAATTTAGGCCATACTACACCAATGGCTTATTGCTTTAAGGATGGTATTTACAGGGACATCACAGTGTTTTTCGTGACTAAATGCATGACGTTCATATCAAATATCTACTCAGCCATGCTCAGTAATGTTTACACAAAGTGCAGTATTACGCTTCTGTGCACAAGCCAATGCACACACTAATATGAGCTCATAAGGTCACTTGTGAGGATTGAAATGGAAGTGGTGTATTCAGAGTTTTCTTTTCGCAAAAACAGGATAAGACTGAGCACATGGATGGACAGCAGTGAAGTGGATAATGCTGCAGGAACAGTTTGAGAAGTTTCTATTGATACGTTTTTTCCCATCATAACAGCCACTTTCAAGTCTACAGGGGGAAGAGTTTTATGCTTGAAGCATAGATTCTGAATGGAGTACCACTTTAAACTTGTTTGCGCACACCATGTGTATATTTCACAGGGTTTGAGCTACTACCAAGGCAATTAAAAAAGAGTGATACAAAGGCATTGCTGGCTACTGGAGATAAGCTTGCACATCACTGCTATCATGCAGCCATTTATCACTTTTTTTACTCGGCTTGTGTGTTGAAAGATCCAAAAGTGACCATTTGAAGATCTGAATTTTCATTGCTATTCTCCTTTTTAACGCCTGCATCATTAAAATCTAACTTTATTTATATTACACCTAAGTCCCTTAATGATGTGAGTGATTCTGTTAACAGATATATGGCTTGACAACAAGTAACAAGGAACAGAGCAAAACATCAAGGAAATAACCAGAAAATATAGAAATATAAAGACATGGAAAATGGAGAAAAAAAGCAGTCTTGGTTATGATTTCTCTAAAGCCTTCACTTTTCTTTCTCATCATTCTCCTCCTTTCTCTACTGGCGTCCTGTTATTCCCTACTGCCTACAGTCCAAATGCCTAATTACAGCACACAACAAATCAACAATGCAACCAAGAATGTTTGTGTCATGAAAACCTTTTGTGTAAAAATGTATGTGTTTTAGATTGCAACATTTGCTGAAACTGCTGAGTAAAAGAATTGCTGACATAGTATTAAGAGTGACAACGGTAGCGAGTAGTATGAAAGACCGAAAATCTGTGTAAGGAGGTTGGTTGGGGTGGTGGATGGGTCAAACAACATAGGACTTTTACCCAGGAGAACGGGGTTTGCGTCCCATTCTTGTCCCGCGTGTCACTGAAACATACATTTTGTAACCCCCACTCACGATCTTTTCCTAAACCTAACTGTCCCTTTCTTGTGCTGCATGTCGGTTAAACGTACGTCCCGACCCAGAGCGTCAAAAAGTGACTCCAAGAGTATCAACCAAATGCGTCTAAAGATGACGCCCAAGGGCTAGACGCGAGTCTTGAGAGCGCCATAAGTGACGCCAAGGATCCCGACCCACAGCGTTAAAAATGGCACCAAGAGTCCCAACCAAGTCTGTCTAAATATGACACTAAAGGAGACTTTTTGCATCAATAACAAACCCCAGAGGCATCTGACCAAACATTTTGACGCGATGGGAGTGATGTGTGATGTGTGATCTGTTGGTCTAGGAGCACAGTCTTCATCCAGATTCAATTTTGCCCCCCTGGCTGCTTTTTGTTATCATGATTATCTCACCTTTTGCCACCTTTACTGTTAACAAGCAACCTGAGCCATCAAGGTTAATCAACACATTTGATTAAATCGCAAATCAAGAGAGATAAACAGATACAAATCTGGAAATTAAAACCAGTAGGATCAAGCCCATATTCATGCCAACAAGTCATAACAAAACTGGGAAGCACACAATTTGTGGCACCGTCATGTAACTTTATAATATAAAGTTACAAGTTAGCACAGCTGAATAAAAATGCCGCTCTGTTATTTCAGCCACTTTCCGGGTGAAGGCCACCGTTAATGTCAACATGTTAATGAGGTATTACAGGAGCAGCCATGTGTACAAGCCCAATGGATTGCAAACTGTCACACAAAGACAGCTTAGTCGTGTTAAAGTGATTTGGGTATTGGCCTTTAAATCAGCCAGCAATTGAACCACAATTTAAAAGTTCTGACTTTGTACATTTTTTGATTGAAATTGAAAATTACACACACCATTGTTTTAATACACATTCACAGTTTTTGCAGATGATGCCACCCTTTATGTGGTACACATACTTATAAACCTTACTTCATGCCTTAATGTTACTGGGCAACATTAAATCATAGGTATTGGTGACCACACAGCAGAAATCGCAAAATGAAACCAATATATGCATGGCTAAGTACTGCTGCAGGAAGGTGAGAAGTAGTTCTTGTCTTTGCGGACGACCAGTGGTTTAACGTCTTACCTTGCTGCAGTGATGTACAGAGGCCTGTACTACGAAGCAAGATTTGGTGTTAATGAGGTAACTTCAGGTTCAACCCAGGGTTTTCTGTATCATGATGGTGGATCAGTTGTTACCGGGTTCAATCGCGTGGTAACTTATGCTGAACACCTAACCTGGTCGGGAGCAGGTTATGTTGGAGATTAGAGATCATCGGTGTAAAAGCAGATTTTTATTTTTAAAGGCCAGTTATTTCATGGATTCAGGATACTATGCATCCTGATAAAGTTCCCTTGGTCTTTGGAATTAAAATAGCCCCACATTACCCTTCACCATACCTAGAGATTGGCATGGGGGTACTTTCCATAAAATCATCTCTCAATGCAAATCAAACCAGCTATTATGTTAACTGAAATAAAACCATGCCAATTCCAAAGGCCAAGGGAACTTAATCAGGATACATAGTATCCTGGATCCATGAAATAACTGGCCTTTAAAAATAAGGCGCTGATCTGCCTGCCTCTATGGGAATTTAACATAGGGGTGTACTTACTTATGCCCCCTGTATTTTAAGGAAGAACATTTATTTATTTACGATACATTATTCATTCACAAAGAAAATTGCTGTCCTTAAAGGTTGGATTTTTCCTCATTTCTTTAATTAAGGCATTAAGATCAATTCCCAAAAGATGATTTTTTATTCCTCTTTTAGTCAACTTTAGCATGGGTTCATAAACTTATGAGTGCCACTGTAGATTTTCAGCAGAGGGAATTATGTATAGGCTATTTGTCGGCTTGTTGAGCCATGTGTTGCCAATGCACACATCGGTTTGAATTATATTTTTATATTTTTTATTTTCTGTCACGATCGCTTACCCCTGCCAGGGTTGCAACAGAAATAATAGGCTAAAGTAACGGCAGTTTATGGAAAGGAGAAGTGTAATTATGGTCAGATATTGTGCCTGACTGATGGGGAAGTGATATTGATAAGCGTTGTGATTTATGCATCTACAGCATCGGCTATTTTTTTGCCGGCTTTCCTCCTGTTTTAGGAAGCAGCGACTGTATTGTGTTTTACTGTCTATGGCAAAACCGTGTCTGTGTTCTTCATATTTATGTAGAATTATAGTTTGCTCTTCTTATATAAAATATGCGGCTCTGCTAGATGTTTGCGATTGGTCGTGCTGTGCAAACACTGCCTCTTTTATGTGAACGTGCACACCGCTGGATTGGGAAACCCTGGGTTGATTGATCAGGTTGATAACCACTGTAGTGACACAGGTTATGCGGGACCGCGGTTGTTAGGTTAGGTGAAGCCGGGTAACTGAAAGAAATCCAGGGCATGTTGATCTTGATTCGTAGTACAGGCCTCTGGTGTACTCCAGGACCACATGACATCACTGTTGGGTGTAGTCACAGGTGTAACCAAGCACACTTCTAACCAAACCCAACCACACCCTCTCAGGGATACTGGGTGTGGTCAGAGGTTAAGACTTGAAAACCTTCAACCAGAGTGAGGAGGAAAGCATTGCTTTTTAGCATGGTGTTAAGTTACGCTTTAAAGTTACCTTGTAATGTTTTTTGAGCACAAGCAGCTCTATGGATCAAAGAATTTATGAGCAAGTACACATATTGCAAGCATAAGATGCACACGCGATACACTTTCCTGCTGATGGTTTCATGTTTTTTCACTGAGCAATGTGCCAACAAAGGCAAGAAGGAAGAAGACTGCTAGCAAGCAAACACAATGCATTTAAGCAACAAATATTGAATGTAAACCCAACGTTGCTTAGTTTTTCGTTGTCCCAGGTTACATTTAAACAGCAGAGTAATCCATCTTTGGCTTCACAAACCTTTTCATTCTTTTTGACAGTCTATAAACACCACACCACCGATCAACACTGCCAGAAATCTGTCAAACACACATTAACATCAGATTGCTTGTGAGTGGCACAAACTTTAAACACCACCTAGTTTGGTAGAGACTAGGAACTCTAGATTAAAAAGATGCATGAAATAATTTAAAAAGAAAAGGCACAGGTTCTTTTAAGCAAGGGGGAGTGCCTGGCAACCAAGGAAACACCGAAACAAAGCTGGGTATGATAAAACAATTATTTATTTTATGACATGGAATCTTCTCCTAATCAGGAACTAAAAACTGTTGAAAATAACATGTTAAACGTCTGGTAAAAACACAATTTAGGACGATATATAAAACAACAATAGCATTGAAAGTATTGCGGCAGTAGCGTTAGTCCAGATAAAAGAAAAAAGGAAGCTTATCTTCGGCCGACGCCCCCGTAACACTCTGCTTCCGTCTGCTGTGTTTCTCTCGGTTTTCTACCCTTCTGGCCCCACCTCCGATTCCATTTCTTAGTTCATCATTGGTCTCCTGGACCTTTGCCCCAAGCCACCTATTGTTAGCTCGGGCTGTCAGTTCGTGCTTCACTCAGGTTAATTGCCTGTAGGTGTGAACTACGGCAGGAACTAAAAAAAATACGATTATACAGTCCAAACCAATTCCAAACAACTAATAAACATGCAAAATAAATTACTCACTATTCAGAAGAAATCAAATCAATTAATAAACATGCAAATCACACAAATCAGTAATAAATAAAGCACAGCAAACCAAAATATACTTATAACACATGAAAAATCAGGAATAAATAAAATACAGCTAAATATAACCAAACACAAAAACTCTGCCGTGTGACATATGCATTTATGGATGTAGTATGGAGCAGCACTCTGTTGTGCAATTGTGCAACTGCAGTAATTGAGACAAGTAGATAGTATTTAGAAATCAAAGACAGCAGGGCACAGAGATTTAACAAACGGTGGGGTGATCAGGCTTTTGCAGTTGCTGCCCCGAGACTCTGGAACAAGTTTTTTTTTTTAAAGCTTGGCTGATTTTTTTTTTTTCTTTTTCTCATTGATTGTAACATGAAAATAGAAACAATGATGTGCAACATGTAATGTTGTGTGCGTGTAAATATGATGGTATTAAACTTTTATTGTCTTCATGTGCAGTAAAGACTAATGGAATAGCCCACAAGGGATAACACATAAAAAAGTATAATACGTTTGTAGATTGACATTAATAAAATGCTAATCACGCCAGTGTGTTTCAAGACGTGTCAGGAAATTAACGAGATTGTTTATGGGTGCTGTCATCACATCATGCTTTTAGTATCAAATCAAGACAGATATAAAAGCTTTGTGATTTTTACCCTTGAACGTAGCCTTTTTACTTTCGATTTACCACATTTTTTCTGACAGCTACAATTCCAAAACATTCAACGGCAAATTGTATTGTCATTTGTGAGTGTGGCTTCAGGCATGATTGATTTGCTTCACCACAACATGTAAACAGCAGTCAAGGTGTCCTACAGCCCACAAGGGTTTTTCTGTGTTATAGGCTACAACTAATCATCCTTCGAGGCATTATTGTCTGTATAATATGCACTTGTTTATCTCTCCCCATAGATCTGGATGAAATTATTTCTCCCAGTATAAACTTTCATTGTTATTCAGCGAATGCACTGAGGCTTTGATGTATTCATGAAAGGCTCTGTAGATAAGAATCCAGTTTCATTGTAACACCAGTTAATATGTTTGAGAGGAAAGGAATGACTTTTTAAAGAACATAAACAAATACAGATGATTCTTTTTTTTATTGCTACTGCACCTGACAGTGTTTGTCTACTGTATATGCTGCCTTTGCACAAAGGTCAAAACTGGAGAAAAAAAAGGTTACCTCTTAGCTTGTGTTAGTGGGTAATAGACTCAAAACTGGCATTTTTATGATATAACGTAAAATATCAAAAGAAAAGGCCATACTTCTGTGTCAACAGCATGGTGTTAATAAAATAAAGAGGTTTTGTTTGTGCCAAAATGGTGTTGATGGGTATTGTTTTTCAGATTTTTTGCAGTTTTCTTTTCCAACTTTGTTATTCACATTTTCTTGCTGTACACTGTCTTGAGGGGAGATTTTTCTTATGTGCTGTAGGACTTCACGTTTGACATTATAATGTCTGAAAGACAATTTCCAAACAAAAGAAAGTGAGGCAAAAAATAAATTCAGAATGTTTAGCTGTGACCCAAAAATGCATCAGATGATAATATGACTGACAATTGGAATACATTGAATGGAATAAATTATAAATTGGATGTGTTAAACAATTAATGTGAAATCTAATTTGATCATTCATCCCAATAAAAGCTGTTCACCAAGCACATATTCTGAGAGACGTTCCCCCAATTCTCACCCTGGGTGCCAAAAATGCATATTGTGTCTTTATTTGGCTGAGTAGCCTGACTGCCGAGAACAACTCTTCATGGCTCTAAATATATATTAGACCTAAGTGTTAAATGTAATCATAATTGCAGGAGTCATTTTTTTAATATATGTGGTCTTTTGTAAAAGATAATGTAATGGATTTTTTTCACAATATATTTTTCTTACTTCTAACAAATCTTTACTATTATGATCGGTACATCACCTTAAATATTTTATTAAAATGTTCGCATTCAATTTTAAGAACGAATTGCCATCAAAAGATTATCATTTGTGGAGGTTTTTTTAAGCCTCTCCAATTAATTGCATTGAGCCAATTCATTTAAGTGATTTAACTGTAGCAAAGCGACACATCAATTGTCACTCTGTTAATATTCACATATTCACTCAATGTCACGTTTATCTGCATTCACTACAGCGCTAACACTGAAAAAAACCTCTGCATACAAAAATACACTAAACTAAGAGATTCAGAAACTGGTGAACCTTTGTTTGGCATCTGCTTATGAAAGGAGCTGATCGCAACATCAATGGGCTGCAGCTAACTGTGTGAGTGTTGTCTGTTTTCAACATATGAGAAACAGCAATATTCTCTGTCTTTGTCTGTCTAACAAAAGCTATCCACATTCACACATTCTGCTCCCTCTTTCTCTATGTGTCGCACTCTCTCTCTCCATCGCTTTCTTTCTGCCATCCAATAGAGCTCAGTTACAATTTAGGTTAAATGGGGAAGCATGGGACACAACCTAATGAGAATTTGTTTTTGCGGCTCTGCCAGTAATTAGTTTGTTAAAGCAGAACAAAATGAGCGTGTCTTAGGAACTGTACAATTTAATATTAATTAAATTACAAATGGAAATCATGCTTGAATGCTAAGAGCAGCCATTAGACTGTGGCTATTTATCAGTTGGTATGTTTTAAAGTGGAAACGATTTTAATTTGTGGTTCAAGATAACTGTGCTTTATCAGCTTTTCTCATTTGGTTTGTTTTAAAATGAATAATTGTTAGTAGCTGTAGATGTCCCACAGACCATTTTCAAACGCTGTGTTCTCATCCAATGGCTGCCTGTCACTGCTGGAGCAATGGCACGCTGCATCAATAACGACTATTCCTCAAACAGCAGGAGGTGGAAACATTGAGACAGAGTCCATTACACAGAACACGGAGGGAGAAGACAAGGGCAAGAGGGTAACAAGCGCAGAGGAAACGTTGGCAAAATCAACCCAAATAAACACAGGCTTTGAAAGACTGACTGGGACGAGATTGCCATCAACGCAGGGTTGAAAGATGAAGAGGTAGAACATCAGACAGACGTGTAGTGAAATGTGTGTGTGGTCACAGTGTGTGAACTCTGGGTTGCTACTAATGCATCTGAACAGGCGCTCAGTATTGTGTAAGCACAGAGTGACAGAGGACTGGATGAATTATTCAATGTCCTCACTCCATGATCTGCATTGTTCAACATGCGCTGCCTGTTGCACTGCCTGTGTGTGTGTGTGTGTGTGTGTGTGTGTGTGTGTGTGTGTGTGTGTGTGTGTGTGTGGGCTTGTTTAACTATATTCGTGGGGTCCAAAAACCAGGAGTCCAGTATACTTGTGGGGTCCCGACAGCTTTGTGGGGCCAAAATGCTGGACCCCACAAGTTTAAATGGCTGTTTGAGGGTTAAGACTTGGTTGTAGGATTAGGGATAGAATTAGGTTATGGTTATGGTTAGGGTAAGGGTTAAGGTTAGGCATTTAGTTGTGATGGTTAAGGTTAGGGTAAGGGGCTAGAGAATGCATTATGTCAATGACGGGTCCCCACAAAGATAGTGCCACAAACCTGTGTGTGTGTGTGTGTGTGTGTGTGTGTGTGTGTGTGTGTGTGTGTGTGTGTGTGTGTGTGTGTGTGTGTAAAAGGGAGAAAGTGAAGATACGCATATGATTATGTTTGCGTTTATCTGAAAGTATGTGTTTACGATCAAATGAATCCATCCCCCCAAGGTTAAAGAAACATTGGGACAAGCTTCAATTGATATATATATATTAAAAAAATATGATACAACACAGTTAACAACAGTGTACAACATACAGGCAGCTTAAGAAGGCCTTTAAATGGATACTTGTACTGTTGTTAGCAGCCTTGCCTGTATTGTGGCTCTGAAACACTCGCCTGAGGGAGAAGCTGATATTCTGGGAGAAGGGGTTTAATATGATGAGAGATTATTTTCTGAGCCAGCCTGTAGTTTGACCACCGTCCTCATGGCCTGAAGGGGTAAGTGCTGCCTAACTCCTGCAACGTTCAGTTCCGTCTGCACCGGAGGACATCCTCTTGCTTTTTTCTAGTTGCGGAGAGAAATTATTGGTTATGTATTGTAACCCTAGCTCACAAGGAGCCCTTTTACAAGGTTCTCACCACATATATATATATATACACAAACTGTACCTTCCATAGGGTAGCACAGAAGCTGAGCGGTTAGCTTTGTTGCCTCACAGCAAGGTGGTGCTGGGTTTGATTTCGCCAGCCTGCTGGGGCCTTTTTTTGTGGAGTTGCACTCTGCCCATATGACTTTGCTTTACATATACACTTGTTTGCCAAAGGTTTCATATTAACATGGCACAGGTGTTACTCTCATTTTAAATATGTATGCATTAACACTCGTCTGTTTTCACCAACACTGCTGGGATGGATAAGGCCCTGTGTTTACACAACAAATACTAGATATCTCTACAGGGAAAATGCAACTCCACCTCTCCAATGTTAATGCTGTGGAAAATGAAAGCATATGAATAATGTGCAAGTAGCTAGCCTGCTGGGGCCTATTTTTGTGGAGTTACACTCTGCACTCTGGGGCCTATTTATGTGGAGTTACACTCTGCCCATATGACTTTGCTTTACTTATACACTTGTTTGCCAAAGGTTTCATATTAGCATGGCACAGGTGTTACTCTCATTTTAAATATGTATGCATTAACACTCATCTGGTTTCACTAGCACTGCTGGGATAGATAAGGCCCTGTGTTTACACAACAAATACTAGATATCTCTACAGGGAAAAATGCAACTTCACCTCTCCAATGTAATGGTGTGAAACATGAAAGCATATGAATAATGTGCAATAGTATTTTCACATTATACAACAGTAAAACAGCAAAAGTATGGTTTTGAGCCTCTGCAGCAGCAACACTACAAAGCATTAACACTCAACGTTCTTGAAGTGCCTGAGAATAAGCAAAAACAAGCACAAGAAGCCAGTAAATGTTAGAAATACCTCACTGTGTGTTTTTTGTATAAATGTAAAGGAACAGTTCCACATTGTGGCAAAAGCGTTTATTTTCTCTCCTGCAGAGAGAATGATGAGAAGATTGATGCCACTCTCATGTCTGTCTGTTAAATATTAAACAGGAGCCAGGACTGTGCGCCGGGTACAGAGCACCGTGAGCTGCCGGTCATTGTTTGGTGGTTCAGTTACCCAAGAATAGGTGACTGTCAGCAGGGTACAGAGCACCGCGAGCTGCCGGTCATTTCGGCGGAGATTACTGTTAAGTTTAGGCAAGAAAAAGTGAGCGAATGCGGCAACGAAAGTTACATTTAGTCACCGAAATGAAAGGAAAAAGATTGTGGTTTGTATTAAAACACTCCCAAGGAAAACACATTTTCTTGGGTGAAAGTCTTTTGTTTTCCCTGGGAAGTGAACTCCACTCCCTGGCTTGAAAGTCCTGTGTGTTAATCGTCACCCATTCACCCTGACCTCCACCCTATGCAGCCACCCACATTCTTATACAGCAGCAGTCAATATGTTGCACACTTGGAAATCATACGAATTACAGTGGTTATCTTTTCGTATGACATTAGAACAGGCTGAACCAACACGTTATATCTTGTAGGTTTAATCCCAAAGTGTAAAAAGGACAGGTTGTGGTTTTACAGAGGGTTGTGTGCCAAATGCAGTGCACCTTCTGGAGTCTCCATGGTATTGATCTTCTCATTGAATTATTGGCAAGAAAGCGAATAAGTGTATTTCCCAAAATGAACCACTACTTTAAACTGCTTTTTCCTGTCCAGTACCTCTTGCCCAAACTCTTGTTGTTGATGTTTGTATGAAAGAATATACACACAAATTTGCTTATTGATCTCTTTGCGACCTCGCTCCTCCTCATTCACCAAAGCTTCAGCGACAAATGAAACTGGAAAGGAACTCATGAGATGCCGTGATGAAGATCTAGGGTTGCATTAAATAACATGGTGGCAGGATGAGGTTTTCCCCTCCCCCTTACCGGTACATGGGAGCGCGCATCAGCACACCTGGGGTTCATCCCGCTTGATTGAGAGAGGTGGGGGCATTACTTAAGCCTGTGTATGGACTTGTTCTGTTTCTCTGTCTTCTCCCGTTGGGTCTGTGGAGTTGTGTCCGGGCTGGCGTGCCACACGTTGTCGCCGCTGCCCTCTAGGTCGTCAGTTTGCTGTGTTTTGAGCCGACCCCGCTTTTGGCTGTGGACCAAAAACCCCACAAGGGTTGATGTACACCTGGGCTGCTGGCGTTGGATGTCTTGTGTGGGCTGCTGTGTGCGAGCATGGGGTGTGTGCCTCTGCAGGGGTCTGAGAGCGGCATGTCCTTCAAATCGTTGGACCGGGCTGCAGCCTCGTACATGCTGCTGCGGGGCTACTGTGTGCTGTTCTGGAGTGAATAGAGCTGTTCTAGAGTGAATAGAACTTGCTCTGGACCGAATAGAACTTCTTCTGGACTAATACGGCTAAGTGTTGTCTTAGATAACCATTGGGTTACTGATATTTGTGGTGTCAGCCTTAGGCTGTACACAAATATTGTTTATTGTAAATACTGTATATTAACTGTTGTACATATTGCTTGTGTTGATTTTGGTTGATTTTGCTTACTTTGACTATGCATGCTGGTTTATTGATTTGAATTGTGTTTTGTTACTTTTTCTAATATCCATTACATACCTTTTAATAGGAAAGATGTTGCTATTTTAACATAACAAAATAACATTTTATATTTTTATAATAACTTTATTGTCTCTGACCCCTGACTTGGTAAACGGACCTGTGTGCTTTAAAGGTCTGGGCCTATCCCAAGTGGCGTTGTCGGAAATCTTAAATTCCCCAAGTGTCGCCACGTACTGCCACATAACCATTATTCTATTTCACACAGGCGTCACTTTCTAACAGGGCTGGATAAGTGCAACCCCTGCTGTGACACTGACAAGACTGCATAACGTTAAGACTTGAAATAGGTCACACCAGAACAAAGCACCACACTCAACCTTACCAAGCTGCACAAGCAGAAGGCTGAAGGTTGGGCTGTGCCACACTCTGGAACAAGAAACCCATTGGGTCCTGCTCTATGGGTCAGCGGGTGAAGGAAATTCCAGCACTACCAAACTGATAGGGAGATGGTTAGGGGCATAGCACCACCAACACATGCTAATTGTGGCCAAGTCCAGAATCACAGGTTAAAAAAATAGAGGTAAAAAAGGCAGGAGAGTGAGTTTCCACCTTATTTTTAAAATCCATCCTGTGTGATCCAATCACAAGTGGACAGCTCTAAGTATGTGTACTGTACACCTGGCAGCAGAATGCTTCTCCAAATGCATCCTGAGTAACCACTTGTGATCGGAACTCGCTTCCCCACTCAATATGCAAGTAAACACGTAGGGGAGACCGGGATAGTTGTAACACGTCCAATTTCTCCAATCAGGAAGTTTCAAATCACCTGATTCACTCTAAACATGCTCTGTTGTGAAGAATCAGACCCCTGTGACAGACACTGCACATTTTAGAAAGAAAAAAAATATTTTAAGGTAGGTAAGTATATTTTTTTAACCTAATTTATTTTTGGGATAGCAATGCCAGCTTTGTAGTTAAACTCAACACACTTAAATCATGTTTGTGTGTCTATATGGATATCATTCATGCAGGTTGTCAGTGCTAATGTTTTAGCTGTTAGCTGTAAATTAAGCTAGTTCATTGCAACAATAGTCTGGGTTAGTTGTAACAAGAGTGTTGGTTAGAAAATGTTACAACCTACCCCAAGCTAAATTTTGGTTGTATTTATGTTTTTTCTTTAAATTTCAGTCTTGGAAAAGAAAGACGGACCGAGTGCCTTTCAACACATACACACACACAAATATTATGTTAGTGTCGAATAAAAGTTTCAATATCAAGTTTTTGTCATAATCCTAATTTCCTGATGTTACATTTCACCCCAGTGTATATCATGTTACATTTCACCCCATGATATGGTACAACTAACTCGGACTATGGGGTTAATTGTAAAATTTTGCTCCTTGTGTTTGAGAGTAAGCCGTGCATTGGTTTGTAGAGATAACAGCTATACCATTTAATAGCAAACACATGTTATTAGTTTGTATCACATTTTCACAATCTCAAAATTGACCAGTGCATAACATTTTTTTTTGCCAATTGTATCTGTCCGTAAAGGGACAGTTCTCCCCAAAATACTTTTTTTTTTTTTTTACACCTTCTGCACTGGAAATAAAGCTATTCTCATTGAAAAGGAAACGTGTGTATAAAACTATGATAAGCATACACTGTAGGTCAACGATGAACACACACACACACACACACACACACACACACACACACACACACACACACACACACACACACACACACACACACACACCAGTGTTTTTGATTTCCTTGACAAATTAGACCTCTAGTCAGGTTAAAGTTGGTTGATGCTATACTGGGAATTATGTGAAGTCACTAAACTCCATGAGATACAACAATAAAGTGTAATAACATGGACAGAATGTTTTAATTTTAAATATTCATATTTGCAATGCCAAGTTTAATATATCGATAAATGCAAATGATCTCAAAGGAAACCCAGCATACACCAGTTCAAGAATGAGATGGGACATTAGGACTATCATACTTGTACATATGTGTATATATTTCTTGTCTTGTTTATGATGTGTGAAATGAAGTTGGGGGGAAGTCTTAATGGTGTAAATTGTCCCACACTCACAGATGCAACAGAACTAACAGGAGAGTTAGGGAGTTGTCAATTAAGCACAGTCTAGACACACCTGCACATTCTTAAGATCTAATTAGGTAACATAAGTGAAAACACCTGTGTGGGTGGACTATAGGTGTGTAGAGGTTCAAAATGTGATGTAGTGACTGATTTATTCTAGTAATGTCTGTCTACATTTGTAGCACTATCATGCAGCCAAAAAAATATACCTAGCGCCTGGGAGCAAATGATGAATAAACACACTGTGACTTTGAAGAAGAGGGGCAAATAAAGACATCAAGGTTTCTGTTGTCAGTGAGACTATCATATGTGTCTATCTGTCATGTCTGCATTCCTTTGGTTACCCAATCTTTGTTCCACAGATATGCTCAAGTCTCTCAGCTTTTTCCTCAGGGAATCTTTTCTGCACTCTAAAACCACAGTTTGTCACAACAACATTGTTAAGAGTTTCCCTGTGTGTGTGTGTGTGTGTGTGTGTGTTTGTAGTGATTCAGCTCAAACCTGCTCTGTCTTTTCAGCAGGCTTTTATGAAGCTATACACAACAGCTGCAACTCCACATTACAGAGTTATAGAGGGATTCATTAGCTGATTCCCTTGAAGAGAAATAAAGCAAGAATGTCAGCTCATACCTCGATTGTAGCCCTCTTACAAAGCCACTAGAGAAGCCCACACAACAGAGAAGTTTTTTTTTCTTTAAGTTTGTGTTTTTTTGACAAGATGTCAACATTGCACTTTTGTGTTCTTCAGCAAAGCTGTTGAAGATGCTCCTTACAAAGAGAATAAAGCAACATCACTTATAAAACTTCTTGTTTTGATGTATACAAGTATATGAAAATATATATTTTTAAAGAATCACTTGGGGGCTCTATGCATTGGTAGAGGTGCTAATGGAGTCTGGTACAAGCAATCTTTTTTGCACTCGAGCCTGTCATGTAATTTAATCTACAAAGGAACTCCCTTGTAACGATGGCGACATGGGTGGAGTGGGCAGCTAAGATTGTGTATGTGCAGGTAAGGTGGCGCAGTGCCATTGTGGTATGAAATTATGCTTTTATTTGGAATGTTCAAACCACCCTGAGAGCAAACGCAAATGGAATTTTAGTGGTTGGAGTTGGTGAGCGCGCACACACACACACACACACACACACACATACCTCTTCAAGTTGTCATTTGAAATACCTTGATGCATAGTGAATATGACCAAGGGAATTTCAGTGTCTTAACTTAAAGAAAAGCAGACATCATGTGCCTTTGGACACCATTTAAACTTCTTTTTATTAAAATCGAGAGGTGTTGTGGTTTTATATTTCTCATGTTGTGTGTTTGTGTAATTGAGCATTTTGAACTCTCTTCAGAGAGGCTAACTTGTATTCTCCTTCAGGCCCATTAGGATAATGTGTGCTGCTTCAAAAGGGGGTCGCGTAGCTGATTTGTTTAGCCATTATTGAATCCCACCCACACTCTCTTTAGAGAACAACAGTGGCTGTAGCAACCCTTGGTTTTCTCAAAAAATGGTAGAGTAGAATCTCTATCGGGTGCAATTTTCTATTATTCTCTGAAGTCATCTTGAGCACTGTGAAAGCTAAAGTAAACACTAGAAAAGGATCAATAAAACTCACACAATTGTAAACCAATTTTAAGTTTCCGGTTAAATCTTAGCATATCTGCTATTTAATTATTGTTGTGACCCTTTTTTTTTTTTTTTTACAAAATGTTCAGCTTAATAAAGTTAAAGATCATGGTGAAGACAGACACCACAGTTCATTTTCTTGCTGCATTTTTTTCTGTCCGTATATGTTGCCATCAAGTTCTATAATTCGTAAATATGTGTTTCCATTGTTAGGCAAATGAGCCACAGCTCTACATTTGATTTCTGCTTTATCTGATAATGCAAATCCTGCTGACAACCTTGTCATTGCATTCACTGGAAGGATCACGACAAAGGTTGGCTCAAAGTGTTCTGCAGTTGCATGAGGACAAACCCCAGATTATGGTTGTGGTTGAGATGGGAGATTAGAGTCCATGACTATCTACAAAGGCAGGTATCTGTGCCACACTTGCAGAGACCTGACACAAGCCACTGCTCTAAGCATTCTTCCATGAAATATATTTGCTGGTAGATTTGAAAGCTAGAATAATTGGCAAAAAAAATGTAGCATGTGCTTGCTTGATATCTTGTCACAAAAGTATTTTGGATATACTTAAATGATGTGAATTGCACCAGAATCAAAGTATTATGATTCATAATGATCAAAAAATGATTTAGTTTTATTTTACTACAGCGTTTTAAGCTGCTGTTGAAAGATACGTCTTTTGGAGACTGTTGTAATCCAAGACAATACTTATTCTGTGTATAAGGTGAACTCCACAAAAAATATATCAATTACAATTATTTACTGGGCTACAAAATATTGGGGTGTTTAATAATGTCATTCTTTACTCCTGACTAAACAGTCAGCTGAGATGACAATCCTGGCTAGCAGAAGTGGCAGCAGAGTATATTTCCACTGTCTAGTGTGGTTCTTCAGTTGTACAGTATGGCTGACGGTGGAAGCATTTGAAACCATTACAAGTTCAACATTGGACTGAAAAGACCGGACCCTAAACTTCACACTAACTTCACTCTCTTAATGTCCTAATAATACCACTCAGTCCATTTCTTTGTGGTCCAACTCTGTGGTTGGTTTTAGTGCATAACCTCCTCTCTAACCTTTGTAGTAATGTATTCTGTTATGTCTCTGAATGGCGAAAAAATTATAAGAGACAGGTGTTTCTGTTAGGGTTAGGAATTTAATATTATTGGCATCTAAAAAACATTTAACTGACTACCCAACTAGGCGTAGAGCATCAAAGAATTAGCACAGACAAAAAAAAATTTCATTTTTATACTCTTAATTGATCCCCAATGGGGAAATTACAATTTAAATGTAATTACATTTTAAAATCAATTTAAAGCAACACTAGAGAACTTTTCCCGCTTCGGTCCCCCTACAGGTTGGAAGCGGAATTGTCCATTACATTACATTATGCAAGTTTGCCAGATCGGGTAGCGGATCTGTAGTTGAAATGAACTGGACACTGTAATGTAATGGACAATTCCGCTTCCAACCTGTAGGGGGCCCGAAGCGGGAAAAGTTTTAGGGAAAGGCATTAGAGGTGTTGCGTTAGGGCGTTTTCACACCTGTAGTTCGTTTGCTTTGGTCCGAATAAGCGATACAGGAAGAAGGTCCTGTGTTCTGGACTAGTGCATATTTCTTGCATCTCCATGGTCAAACCAGCTCATCTCATTAAAATAATCAGACATTATTTCATTATTATGTCTGCTCTGGTCACCGAGACTTCGCTCTGCTCTGCCGGCGTCTGTCTCCAATTTTAGCGGCAGCTGGTTTGAGCACAGAGATGCGAGTGACGGACGGCAAGCTTGACCGCAGTCTATTTCTGCGATAGAAACACTGCAAGCTGCTACAGTTTGCTGCTCTGCTGCATCACAGATTGCTAAACACAACTGACTACAGGCGACATTAGCTCAGACTTGCAGAGTATGTATAGTTGGTGCGGTTCAAGTACGGATCACATTCTCACCACAAACGAACTGCTCCAGAGTTCAATTGAAAGCGTACCGAGACCACGTCTCTCTCAAGCAGGTCTCGGTACGCTTGTTTGATCTGCTTTTGGTGTGCAGCAGAGTTTGATTGCCGCGTTCTCAACTGCCCAAATGAACCGCACCAGCGGGACAAACAAACTCTAGTTCGATTCAACTAAACGAGGCAGGTGTGAAAGTACCCTTAGTTTGCATGTAGTCTATATACGATATTCCACCGGATCATGCTCTTTTCGCCCGGATATCTATTACCTTCCGCTTTCTTTGTGTTGGAATTTTAAACTATGGTCGATTTATGAGGACTATGGTTAACTGCTCCTCAGATCGCTGCAGGGTAAATCCAGACAGCTAGCTAGACAATCTGTCCAATCTGAGTTTTCTGTTGCACGACTAAAACAACTTTGGAACGTACACGTTCCACCAAAACAAGTTCTTTTGCAAGGCTATTTTGCAGAGGCACCGTGGCTCTGTCGGGCGCTGTGGACAGAATAGTTTGCATGCAACACAAACTCCATACTCCAATTCCACACCTTACATTCTCTGCAAGGAGTGGTTCAAAATTCAGGGAATTATTGCTTTTTTTCTGAGTGAGTCAGAGATGATTGACACCACTTGCATGTCTTGACGTTGAGTATGGCTCTTTGGGTTGCCAGTCTACCTGTTTCCCCCTGCATCCAGTCTTTATGCTAAGCTAAGCTTTCACCTCCTAGCTCTAGCCCTGTACTTTACACAAACACATGAGAATGTTCTTAATCTTCTCTTCTAATTCAAAGAAAGAATGTAAATAAGCGCATTTCCCAAAGTTGTGAAAAAATATCTTTAACTCTTGCATGCAAATGGCTAAAACTTTATCTGACTATGGATGCATGCCTGCTGCTCTGTGCCTGAGAAAATAACGAGTCAGTAGTCTGACTAACACTCATACTTATTTTCATATCACCATGTATCTGAGATATCACATTTTAGTTGAACATTATAACCTTTTCGGCTCCACCGGCAGTAGGGTTGCAGAAAATGTCTTGCTTTCCCTGTGTATACATAATAGAAAATTAAAAAAATGGAAAACTGCCTAGTGAGTGTAACAAGGTGAGTTGTGGTCCTTCTATACCCAAAGATTACATGAACATAATTTAAGACAAATATAAGACAAAGATTGGGACATTAGTACACTCAGAATTATTGTGATTGAGAAGCATGTACATTTCCTATTTACACAATTGGCTTGGCTGGAGGAGTTGGGGTTTTGTTTGTGACACCTGTGGATCTGAGTTGAAAGGAAAATGGCTTTGGTGTCCATTGATGGACTTGTGGTGTTGTTTCTGATCCCCCCCCCCCCCCCCCTTATTATCATTTTTGGATTTTCAGCTACTTTGAAGAAGAAACTTTAATCAATACATCGAATGCTGAACCGAAGTATAAAAGCAGTTGCCATGCTTGGGCTGGCTGTGGAATCAGCAGCAGCAGATTGAGCCCGGCATCAATTTCCAGCCAAATACCCAAACTTTTGCTCTCCATCACCATCTCATCTTTGTGGGTACATTAGTTGTATTTAACTGCAGAGCAATCACATAAGAGGATATAAGACAAGAAAAGACAGGAAATAAAGAGGATCGATATAAAGACCCAAAAGTGGAAGTGTGAAATGATTCCATTGAAAGGGGTCAATGTGAGGTAGGCTACTCCTTGAAGGGAAAGCTTCTCATTCTGTGATGCAAGATTGTTAGTGACTGCTCTTCTGATTGGAGTGAAGAGGGTCATTACAGCACTCAGGTACGGGAGGGAGTAGAGTTATCAATGGTGGCAGAGTAGAAAGCACTGGCAATGTGTTAGGCTGGATAATGGCCTGGGGACGGATCGCTTCAAAGCCTTTAACACACAAACACACAGGCATGTGCAGTTACATGTAGTAGCAAGACTAAAGGCTTGGTTATACTGGCGCTCGACACCGTGGCTCGGGCCTCCGTAGCTACGAGGATGCACAGAGACTTTTATGCTCAACGCATTGTTCAATGCAGTATTCTCTGAAACACCAGAGGGCGTACAAACTAAATAATCCGTAAATAAGCAAGAATAGTAGTGAAGAAGAGAGCAGAAGTAAAGGAAAGAAGGCTGCCTGGCAACAGTAGTAAACATATCCATGATAAACACAGATGTACCGCAAAACATTATATTTATCTACTCTAATCATTAACGTGACTGTCGTTTATCTCCAAATCGAAACTACTGTCTGCCTGCACTGTTAAGAACACTCTTTCCATGAATTTTTAGGTTTGACAAAACAATCTCTCATGTTTTTCCACACTCTCCAGCAAAATGTTTTTTTCTTTTCCCAGTGTGGTGTCTCTCTTTGACCACATATTGAAGGCTGTGGTCTGTACGTGAAGTATCATACAGATGTTTGTACAGGCGAAGCCAGTCTTCCCAGTCGACCATGTTGAACTGAAAGCGCAGCGCGCGGTGAGTTACAAAAATGCAGAGGTGCACGAACACATGCTTGGTGACGCCATTTTATCGCTCGCGCACCTCGCGCCGGGAACACCATGGCTACCATGAACCTAGCTTAAGAGTGAGGCTGCACTTTGGTACATCCAACAGGTTCTCACACCCATCTCGTAAAATATGGACGCTTGGTCAGGTGCCTTTGTCGTTCTTATTGACGCTAAAAGTCGCCTTTAGCACTTTAAGTAAACGCGCTTGGTCGGGACTATTGCCATCCCTTTAGCGCTATAAATAAACACGCTTGGTCGGGACTATTGCCGTCCCTTTTGACCCAGTTATGTTAAGGAAAAGGTCGTGGGTGGGCTTACGGTTCTGTGACACGCAGGAACTATGGGACGGTTGGGTTTAGGAAAGGGTCATGGGTGGGCATACGGTTCCGTTACACGCAGGAAGAACGGGACGGTTGGGTTTAGGAAAGGGTCGTGGGTGGGCATACGGTTCTGTGACATGCGGCAAGAACGGGTCGGTTAAAGAAAAAACGACTATAGCAGGCGTGACAAACGGGACGCGAACCCCTCTCTCCTGGGTGAAAGTCCTGTGTTTGACCCATCCACCACCCCAACCAACCTCCTTATGCGGAAATTCGCCCTTACATACTTGCTACGCGGAAATTCTCCCTTACATACTACTTGCTAAATCCTATCTAACTGCTGCTCTCCCCGGTGCGTTACACAAACACGCTGAAAGATGCCTTTTTCGTTGCATCAGACGATGACAGCCACTGTCCAAACGTCCTTATTTTACGAGTCCGGAATGAGAACGGGTTGGTACATCATTGCTTTGTGCTGAATGCTAATATCATCATGCCAACATGCTTACATGCTTTGCTCATCATTTGTACGTCAAAATATAATGTTGAAGGGATGTACATTAAATCAAGAGTAAGAGTCAAGCAGCTCTGTGAGGCTAAACTGAGGCACAGTTTTGAGCTAAATGTAAGGTTAGCATGCTAACACATGCTCATGATGACAATGCTAACAACCTGTAGCAGGTATGATGTTTACTTCGCTAATCATTTTACATTTGTTAAAAAGCACTAATCACACAGTGCAGCTGAGGATGACGGGAAATTGGCAACACTGATTCATTCTCAGGGGACCATAAGTGCCTGTATAACAATTCATGGCAATACGTTTCGATATGAACAAATAGAATATATATATATATATATATATATATATATATATATATATATATATATATATATATATATATATATATATATATATATTTTCTTTTTTTTCTTTTACTTTTTAACTAACTTTTTTTTAACTTTCTTTCTATTCTATCTACTTCCATTCTATTCGACTCTACTCCCATTCTCTTTTAATCAGGGGAGTCTAGCTATATCAAACCATATATATATATATATATATATATATATATATATATATATATATATATATATATATATATATATATATATATTTGTCAGCAGCCAGTTATTGTGTACCTAATGTATACAGTCACAATAGCAGCCAGAGCCTGAACGCCCACATACCTCTCTATCAGTGTCACTATCTGTAATTGGTTTGGAAATGGATTTAATTGTCTGGACATCTGTCTCACAAAGTGGGCAGATACTGCTCTACCTCTGGTTATTGTATCGCCTGCTTGCTGGAATATATTACTATCAGCACAACATTTCACCAGAATTTCATCAGTCCATCCACATTCACCAGCATTTTCTGTATTTAATTGGATATCATCCACTCCATCCTCCCTACTAAGCCCTCCTGATGGCACACACACCTTAAGACTCAATGACAATGTTATATTCCAGTGAGTTGGTGTCAAAGAGAACTGATGTTAATGAAATTTTTCTCATCAACACTGTTCTCAACAGAATCTTCCCTAATGAGTTTTAGAGGGATTCGTTATGGCCTTTGGCACACCTTCCTCTTGTCAGCAGGTGGTTAGGTGTTTGTTGTAGAAACGATTTACAAAATGAAAACTTACTGTACTCTGTACAGCAGGGACTGTGGGATTTCTAAATATCTGTGAATATAATAAATTGCAGTAGTGTTGCTATACAGCATTGGAATATTCACCACCCAATCGTTGTCCTAGACATCATAGTGAAAGATAAAAAGAAGAGTAAAATACATTAACTTTTCATTTCATTTATCAAGTGAATAGGGGTAAAGGAAACATTTGAAACACTTTTTTCTTTCTTTTGTTAACCAACTGAATAGAGACAATATATAAAGCTTTCTATTTCATTTTACACTTGTACATATATTGTTGACTTTTACTACATTTTGTTCGTTTTTGGGACTATTTAAAGGGCATATTTATTTGTCAATTTGCAGCTTCTATGACCAGTTGCTAAATGCAACATAACTGTAACACTATATGGACGTTTGGACATTAGCAAAATGCAGATTCATGAACATTAGTACAGTAAGCTAATTGTATGTCAGGATAAATACATTTACATGCATAATATATTATTTGATGTGCTGCTCAACTCTCTATTAAAGTGGTGTTATTAACTGAATACACTACAATAAACATTCCTACCTTGTTGTACTTTACCAGTGGCAGCCTACAGGCAGGTGAAATTATAACCTTTAGAAGACTCATTATTGCATGCCAGATATTTACTTTTTAAATTTATGATTTAATTTATTTTAAATCATCCATCCATCCATTATTTATATCCGCTTGTCCTGTTAAGGGTCTCCTCCCCTGTTTAAGATCAACAACATAAAAGTGTCTGTTGTGTTTATCATTTGTGTATGTTTTAACAAACGTAAAAAAAAGTATATTACTGTTATTAGTGTTGCTGCACTTGATTTGACTACACTACTGTACTATACATATTTCATATGGTGTACAGCACTAATAACATTAGAGATGTGGAGTTGCATTCCCCCTTGTAAATGTATTCAGTATGCAATGTGAAAACACAGGGCCTTATCTTTCCCAGCAGTGTAGGTGAAAACAGAAGAATGTCAATGCATACTTATGATGATGAGAACAGCATCTGTGTCATGGTGGCAATGGCAATGCATAACATTTGGGATATTAGTGCGTTGTATTGTAAGTCACACTGCCATGGTTACTCATGATACACTATAGTTACCTGTTTAGCTTTAAAACTCAAGGCAATATAAATATAATCAATCCACCATAACTCTAATATTTATTAAATTGATAGTGTGACAGAATGTCATCGTCACTTGGACGAAGGTAGTCTTGCTTTGCAAGACCTTGATTCACAGCGCTGCTGAGGAGGGTCTGGCTAGTCCACACAGCATTCTGGGATGGGAGAAAAACAACCTGATCTCACAGAATTCCGTGAAATGAACACAGCCCCTTAACTCAAAATCTGTGGCAGTTTCAAGGAATCGCCGAAAATTCCGTAATGGGCCCACAGAAGAATTCCGTGAAATGAACACGGCCCCTTAAGTTAAGAAAAGGGTCATGGGTGGGTTTATGTTTCCATGGCATGCGGGACAACAGGACAGTTGGGTTTAGGAAAACAAACGGTTGGGTTTAGGAAAACAATAATGGGAAGCAGGACAACAACGGGACGGTTGGGTTTAGGAAAAGAACGGGATGGTTACGGTTGGGTTTAGGAAACATGACACACGGGACACGATCCCCGGTCTCCTGGGTGAAAGTCCAACCACCCTATGTGGATTTTCGGGCTTTCATACTACTCGCTACCGTTGTCGCTCCTAATGCTACGTCATCTTCTCATTGACTTTACATTGGCATTGTTTTCCATGGTGGCCACATGGAATTTTCACACATTCCGTGCCACCACCACGTAATGCGGTGTTAACAGTTTGTGATCATTTTACGGAATTCTGTGAGACCAGGCTGGAGAAAAACGTGCTCTGGTTTATTGACATTTCTTTACATCAATCACATTCGTCTTGGGCGGCGCTAAGCACTGGACAGAGCCACGGTGTCGCTGCAAAATACCCTCGGGAAGGAACTTGTTTTAGTGGAACATGTGCTCATTCAAAAGTTGTTTTAGTCGTGCAATAGAAAACTCAGATTGAACAGATAGTCCAGCTAGCTGTTTGAATTTACCCTGCAGAGATCTGAGGAGCAGTTAACCATAGTCCTCATAAATCCACCGGAGTTTAAAATTCCAACACAAATAAAGCGGAAGGTAATGGACATCTGGCCGAAAAGAGTGACATCCCGCAGAATTTCTGGCGGCAACGGAGCAATCCCTGTAGTGGAACGTTGTGGATATAGACTAGGAGGGATGCGACCAAATAAACCTGATGAACCTTTCTCCACAGCAGCAGAACCATGTATATGTCTAGTGCAATTTTGATAATAATTGGGCAAAGTGATGTGGAATAATGGCTCACATCAACATTCTATTGATAAGCCTTTTCAATTCTATTCTTCTTTATATAATGGCTTCTCACAATAGGGAGAACATGTGTTTTTGACCATTGCAGCCAAATGAACAAAAAAGGCAGTCCAAAACCATTGAAGCACTGACCACACTATATTTGTTTGACCTAAGGCACTAAATTAAATCAAGAATTAGTCCTTTTAGCAGATGTGTTTGCATTTCCATTGCATATCAAGAACCACATAGATAAGGTAAATAAGTGAGACATCATTTTTGCATGTGAAAGCTACACAGACTTATTGTGCTGAACTTTTTAATTTACTGTGGTGAGGCTGTGATATTTAAATCATTGTTCGAAAGGAGACACCAGATGTGGAAACAAGATTGAAATCACCAGGAAGAAAGACGTCTTTTTCTGAAGGGTTTTGTGCTTGTTATTACAAGATGTTACCAGACCAGAGGAATTCCAATATGCAGCAATCTGTCAGGTTTGTCAGTCATACAATGTAATGTTGAATACAAGCTGCACTGAAATATCTGCCTGACACACACACACACACACACACACACACACACACACACACACACACACACACAATCCCACACACACACACACACACACACACACACACACACACAAACACACACAGTTGTTTTCATCAACGGAAACATTCACAGAATAATACATTTCCATATATCCATATATCCCCGCTCAACTCACAAATAGAATTCAAATACAAATAAATGCCTTCTGCAGTGGCATAGAAATGAGATGTGAGGGGTTTTGCACCCATGTTCACATGTTCTATCTGATGTTAAGGGTCATATACAATTCAATTCTGAAATAAAAAATGAGTAAAAATGAAAAAAGTTTACAATAGATGAAAAGGTTTACAATTTCATTATGCTGTCATTTACGGTAAAATGTTTTTAATTACTTTTTACTGTTAGAGCTTTAGTTCTTCTCTCTTCTGGCAGTGTCAGTCTAGTAACAATGAATTCCCAATTGTTTGCTATCTCGACATTCAGCTGCAAAATCAACCACACAGAGCCATGGCACAACTCTGCATTAGATCTTTCAATCTCACAAATCTATTTCTTTTCTTGTGAAAATTAACAAAATTTGATAATTAGGTGCAGCTCTTACTCCACAGTAAATCAGTTATTCCAGACACATTTACCATGAAGGAATGTGAGTAACATTAGTTAACATTTTATACTAATGCTTGGCTAAACACAACATGCTTGCTGGGTAAGATATGTAAAACTAGCTAAACAAAGCATAACAGTTGTGTTTACATTTAGTGTTACTCACCAAATTGCATTGTATGTATCTTTTGGTCCCGACAAACTTGTTGAATGCATCTCCTCCCTCGTTAAACATTAAGCCAATCTTTGAACATTTATAAGTGTGCATTGTTTACATTCATGTTTTCTTTCAGCCTTCATCTTATTTGCCTTTGACGCATATTGCTACGCTTCTTTGCATGCTGCCACTAGTGGAAGGAATACATACTGTAACATTGGCCATATGTTCAAGCATAATCTCAAGTTTACTTGTGTGGGAGCGCAATATAAACAACACAGGGAGCACTACTAGTGGTCAAAAATTCCACAGGGCACCGAAAGTCGTTAGGGCATGTTAGCCCCAAATCATTTTTTGGTTCAGCAAGTTTCTCTCACCAGTTAGTTTCCCTTTTGATTACATCCCACAACTCAGAATTTTGTTTGCACTGGTTCCACCCTTTTAAAGTTACATCCCAAGCAAAACACAAATACCTTGTAGTACTGGAGTAATGTACAGTAAAACTGCCATTAATAATAAAAAAATAAATAAAACCAGAACAGACTCAGACAGTATGTTTATATACACAGACTGAACAGGATACAAAATGAAACCAGGTGCACTTTTTTCAGGATCTAAAAAAAATATAAAATAGCCAGATTTTCCTTAAACTTTGAAAGCGAGTTCTGCACACTAAAAGCTACATTGGCAAAGCTGGTGATCTGAAATCCATTTAAAGTAAAAAGAAAACGTACTTCCACGTGATGCACATCCTTCTCTTTGCATCAACTGCTAGAGCAATTAACCCACAGTTAATTAGAAATTTTCCCCTCCTGTAATGCAGTTGGATGAGACTTAGGTTCAGGATGGTACAGTGGATGATTCATGGTCCACTGGTAATCACACAAGAGCAGGAACCAGGCTGCTTGAATTAATCACACCGTCATTTACTTCACAAAAATTGCTCACCACGGCTTTATGATATAACTGTGTTTACCCATTGAATATATGTCTTCCAAACACATCCTTTCTGAGCTTTTCAGTATGCTTGTAGAGTTCTATTTAAACAGTTCTGAAGGAGTTTTTAATACCTCTGAGTATTCAGAAGCACTGCTGTGTTGGACGTGCATTATAATGACCACAGCTCTTTCAAATACTTATTCTACAAAGAAGGCATTTGGGCTTTTATCTGACACATTACAAGCTAGGTTAGTTAACGATGAGAATATATTTTGTCAAATGTTTTTCTGCCATGAGTATACTGTAAGTTTGTATAAACATCTCTTTTTTTAATAAATACAGTACACATGCCTCTCAACCATCTACCAGCGACCCCTAATAGTTTGTATGAAAACTTGTAAACACTAAAAATGGCTGAAAGCATGCAGGGTTTTGGTACAATGACCAAAATCAAAATCTTGAATCACTACCTTGTAATTTTGCCTCTGATAGTCCACAGTGTAACTTTTTTATAATACAATTTGCTTGCTGGGCAACATGCACTGATTAACGCCATTTAAGCTATCTTCTTCTTATTGTCCCACCTTGAGAAATTTGTACGCTTTTTTCAGACATTTAAATGGGAGTTAGTGTCTGATGGCTAGAGCCGATGATGTTATCAGTGAAACCCATGGCCATATTAACCTGCATGGTGGCTGCAGTGCATAAACCACCCTTTAACCACCCATTCCTTTAATTTTTATTTTTTTATTTTTTTACAAATGGTTTTTCTGACTCCAGTTCAGCTGTGTGGTAAAATAAAAACATGCAGTAATAAAATAGAGCATATAAAACTGGATTTTGACACAGGGGACCCTCTCTATGACAGCCTCAAGATCTTGTAATGAAGCAGGACACAGCTAACGGCCCCGGCCCTATCATGTCAGCTGATATGTGCTTAAGGGGTGCAAATTCTAAACACATTTTCAATTGAATTAGCAATCAGTTGACACACAGTAGGTCTAGAGCATTTGAGGCCCCGAGTCAGTTTCCAGTTCCAGTTTGCAGCCTTAGTGACATTAGCCACTCTAGCTCCTGGTGTGGTTATCTGAACCAGAATTAAAAATGACCGGCACTCACAATTTTCACACGATTTTAGCAGCAGGGTTTATACGGAGTGACTCTTACTGTCTCATCCTCTTCCAGTAAGTGAAATTTAAAATCCTTTATTGAAAATATTTGGATTGTATTATAAACACTGTGTACTTTATTTCATATCAACATGTTTACCTAAGCCTGCGGTCGCTCACAGAGTATAAAATCTAAGGGGGAGAAATGTCTTTTTTCAGCTATGACCATTATGTTTTTTTTTTGTTTTTTTTTTCGGTTAAATCTACCATTCCTTTGCTCTTAACCAACTGGTTCAAACATGCCCTGAGTCAGCAATTTTTCACACGCATATGCACGGATACATATACAGCTCCCATACACATAAAGTTTCCCATCTCTCCCAAAGGACCTCTGTCACTGCTGCTACAAAAACCTTGTCTATATGCTGCCTGTGTAGCGAAAAGAGCACAGCAGCAGCAGCCCTCAGTCAGTGTCACTGGATCATTTCAGCCACAGCAATGTCTTGCAATGAAGCATTTTGACAGAGCTTACAGCCAAATACACAATCATAGACTCACATGTGTATTTGATAATGAAGTTTGCGTCAAGTGTGAGCCGTCATGTGCAGACAGCTGCATCAGTTGAAATGGAAACACATCTGTTCCATCTGATGTAGGACTAAAACATGTGGCTGAAAGACATGGGGTAGACATGTTGTAATAAAACGGCTGACTACTATTAGCACTAATATTACTACAATTTTGACTGCCAAAATCATGTAGTATACCATAGAAACCATCCCAAATCACCATTTTATTATTAGCATTCCAATTTTCTTTTTCTGGTAAGAGCTAAGTACTCCTTAACACAACCTAATAGCAAAGTTGGGGCATAAGAAGAAAACCCTGTTCAACTTCAGAGATATAGTACATCCATTTACTTTCAGAAAATCTGCCAGTCATGCCAGCAATGTGACTGTAATGGCAAGAGTCTAAAACTGGCATTTGCTCAATGCTCCCAAATGGTGGTAGGGACACATGTTGGCAAATACTGTGCAAGAGCGTTGGCATTTTTACTTGCACTCAGCTATCAGCAGAACTCAGTTATAGTACATCCATTTCTCATGTCACCAAGCACAGAAAGAAAACTGATGGAGTGTGATAGCAGTGAAGATTTTACACATTGGCTGCGAAGGCTTTTGACTTGTCTCATTTTGAGTGGCACGGCATGACCTCCCTATCTGAAACCCAGTGCAGATACCGAGTAAGACTGTCATACAAGTAACCGCCAGTGGGTTGGATGTCTGTTGGCAGCTCAATTACCACACAGAGAGATGGTATTGGAGTCGCTTATCAGCTGTTCGTCCATGCAGGTGACTCAGAGTGAACTATGAAAGTAGAAGAGGAGACTCCAATTATCCATCTGAAAAACAACCCAACCTGGCCCACTCTAAAACCAGGGTACATGTAATGGATGACAATTATCCCTCCACCATTTCTCAACATACAGGTGAGTTACGAGAGATGCACAGAGATACGCCACACTGAATTTGTTAATAGTGTAATTCGTATAGCTGGTGTGACATTAATGCTTTCAATAGGTAGATGTGTGGTGGTGGTGCTGAGACAAGACTGGTAGAAGTTACTTTAGGATGAAGCCTGTCACTTTTCATGACTATGCTGCAATGGTGTATCATATCAGTGCCCTATATTGGCACTTTGGTGTTATTTTTAAGACTCTTATTGCTTAAATCCTCTCTTCCATATCACAGGATTAAAGGATTCCCAAGGTGTGTGTGTAGTTGGATTTCTACCAGTGCCCTCGAGAAACAGTACCTTCAGTGTCTATCTGGAGTGTCTGTACCATTTGTACTTGACATACATTCAACACATTCATGCTTTTTAAGCTATCAGCATCTACTTAACGTCACATATGTGCACATTAAAATGCCTACTTCGAGAAATAACTGATGGCTCAATATCAGCATTGTCAAATACATTTGGTCACTCGTTTATTAAGCATTTTCAAGCCCTTGTTCAAAACCAATGGTGCATTTAATTAATAAATAAATACTATTATATATGCGGTTGAACAGGAAAATTGGGTTGAAGCATCACTCACATATGCTTTGACATGTTATTTAAATATCTAATTGACAGTATGCAACACTTCAAACAGCTTCTCTTTTTACCTGGGTATCCTAGACTGCAGAAATGATGATACAACTACAAAGGGGATCTTCTGATGATAGGGCATAAGTTACACTTATGAATTACCTGCTGAAAACCGTGTTTATTATAAACAATCCATGACAAAGAAGTTCAATAACAGCACACAGGTTCAGATCAGGCAGGCTGTTTCCCTTAGTCAACCCCCCTCCAGATTTCTCCTTTGAGCGTTGAAAAGTCCCCTAGGCGAACTACAGAGTCCCCAAACAGTGCCCCACTCTGGGAACCCATCCACAGAATCTGTTCAGCACACAGACAACAGTCAAAGCCTTCCTCTTAGTTGCATTGAGGTGACCCTCTTGTTCTCTGGGGAAAACAGCACAGCATCGCTCAGCTGGAGGCTCATGAGAATTTCCACAGGGACATAACCAACCTTTGTTCATGCTTTAAACTGGCTGATTAGACTGCACATCGACTTAAATCGAATTTAAAATACAGTTAATGTGTGTTGAGTTACAGTGAGATCTTGGTGCTCTTCAGACAGCACAATTGTGGTTGTATCTAATGTGAGTCAGGAAATGGGCTTGTTCCTACGACCTCTGCAACATTGGCTGTTGAATTTACCAAACCAATTTATTTGATTTAGTTTTTCAGGATGTAAAGAAAATTTAAAAGATCATGCCTCGTCATCCGTCACTTCAGTCAATAAATAGCCTCGAAAATCCCAACTGAAGAAATTGTGGTACATACCTGAATGTCTGCATTACATACACAATCAAATAATCAAATGTGTTGGCCAACACCAAAACCCTGCAGCAACCAAGTCTGCTGAATTTGTTCATTTTGGGTCGTAAAAACCACCACCTGTGCAGTTGCTATGGTGATACAGTACTAAGGTTAGTGTTAATGTTAAATTGCTATATGAGTGCACCCAAATGTATAGCTGCAGAACATTTGTTATTATTCTAATAAACTCTTCAAAATACCAGCGCAAAAGTGTTATTCATTTAGTGGTAATGTAATTTCTCTCATCTCATGAATCTAAAATGCATGTTGCTGTCATAAGTCAACACTTTTAGTAACATTAGGTTGGTGACCTAATTTACCTTTTGGGCCACAGACTAAAGAAAATGACACCACCAAAACTAGCAGTTAGTCCGGCCGGCGGTGAGATGTCGCTGTCAGTGGCGGCGCTAGAGATTTTCTTTTGCTGGTGCTTTGGGGTTGCTGGACGTTTCAGTTAGGGTGCTCTGAAATTTTGAGTTTCCCTTGACACAAATAGGCTAACATTACACACACTCGCGCAGATTCCCACCCACTTCTGCTGCGGTTTACTAAGCGAGCGAACGAGAGAGATTGATTTAAAGTTGCCGATACAACAGCACCATAGAACTCTGATTAGCCCACCAAACATATTTCAAATACCAGCCAACAAGCCGGGTTCAAACAATCATTACTGCAGCTCTCATACATTGGCTCAGAAGATTAATGCAGCAGGCCAAATACACCACCCATAGCCAAGCACACACATAAACACACACGCGCATGTATCCTCACACAGTTTTCACACTTGCACGTATGGTCAAAATAATGTAGTCATATCTTAATATATCTAAATAAGCCACTGAGGGCGAACACGTTTTCTGGGCTAAAAATAAACCGATGTCCAGTACGCTGTATAACTTTAGTTTTGGTGATCCATTTATTCACATTTCTGTAAAACACATGTTCACTGTAATGCTCTTCTACGAGACAGAGATAAGAGTAAAGTTCTTGCATGGACCCCTATCAGCTGACTCACCCACTGTGGCCTGGCTGTGCGATCCCCTGGTCTAACGTCATGTACAGCAGGGTGACGTTAAGCATCCTCAGCAGCAATCACAGCCGTGGTCAGGTCACCTTCCTCCGGCCGCTTTTCTTCGTCCCGGTTGGTGACAAGTTCACCATATCTTTCAGTCTCATTTACAGATATTGATAAAGTCTCCACACTGTTGATGTTTAGGGAGTAAAAAACTATCCATTGCTAGCATTAGACTCACTTCTCTAATTCTAACGGCTTCAAATATTGAGCTCTTCTTTTTCTTTGTGAATACGTTACTGCGGAAGTAAGGTCAAAAGTTCAATGTGTGCTGCACCGTTTGGCTGAATACGATCACCTGTGTTTTTTAGCCTAAAAATATTTTAGTTTGTTTTATTAATGTATTTATTCATTTTTTAAATATAAATTATACTATTTACACATTAACGATTTTTTATTTATTTAATCAACCACAGCAATTTCTTGGGGGTGCTAAGGGGGTGCTATGGCAATCCTATGGGTAGCTACAGCACCCCCTAGTCCCTCCCTGGCGCCGCAAAGATGCTAGTAAAGCAACACAGTACATAAAATAAGCACAGCAGAAACATCAAATAGGTCGAACCACCGTGTTGAACTATATATCTTTAAACACAGTTACAGCTGTAAATGACAACAGAAATAAATCAATCAACTGTCATTTGTCTATCCGGAAGTAGTCTATATTCATGACAATCCACTTCCGGGATTGCTCCGGTGCCGCCGGAAATTCCGCAGGATGTCCATCTTTTCGGCCGGATGTCCATTACCTTCCGCTTTCTTTGTGTTGTAATTTTAAACTTCGGTGGATTTATGAGGACTATGGTTAACTGCTCCTCAGATCTCGGCAGGGTAAATCCAGACAGCTAGCTAGACTATCTGTCCAATGTGAGTTTTCTGTTGCACAACTAAAACAACTTTTGAATGTACACATGTTGTACACCAAAACAAGTTCCTTCCCGAGCCTATTTTGCAGCGGCACTGTGGCTCTGTCTGGCACTTAGCACTGCCCATGACGATTATGATTGGTTTAAAGAAATGCCAATAAACCAGAGCACATTTTTCTCTCCTCCCGGAATGCTGTGTGGACTAACCAGACCTGCCTCCGCGGCGCTGTGGAAGAAGGTGATTTTTGTGTAAGCGTGACATCACTGTGATTCGGTCTATATATAGCTCAAGCACCGCTGTGCCTCCTAGCATGGTTTCCCAAACCTTATCTTCGATCAGAGGCTTGATTTCTTAATACATATCTTACCATTACTATTAACACACAGTTTAGGCGTAGATAATGCTGACTACTTTTACATAGCTGGGTAGTTAGGGTATCAGATCACCATTTAGTTCAACGAAAAGTTGAACCTAAATACAATCTGCGTTCAGGTGTGAAATGTTCTCATTGGTAGAGAGTTACAACAAACCTCTCTGATTCAGATAGGATTAACATTACTGAGTGGTGCTGTAAAATTAAATTACCCGACCTCCTAAGAGAAGGAAATCCATTCCGAAAAGGGTTTTACACAGGTTTCCCTTTCCTCTCTCTTCCATATATCATGTAATGAGATACACCCAAATATATGCTAGATAAGCTCAGTGATCATGGCTTCAACCATAAAGTTACACTGGATGCACAGAATGTCTGCTCAGCATGTTTAACTTAACTCTCAGCCCCCTTCTGTGCGCTCCGGTTGTGCTGTCAACTTTAATGAGCCCTTACAAACATGAGCACATAAATGCAGGGGTACAAATTCCCAGCTAAATTTCGTACTATCATGAAATTGCTCTAACTGCTATTCTAATTATTTAGAGGCCAATGAACAGTGTTGAGCTGCCCTGTCCCTTTTTATTGTATTAAAACACTCCGTATTACTGCTGACATATATATCTTTCAAAACCATATGCAAAGAACAAAATACAGATTAAATGCTTAAGATTTTCTTACCTCAAATATAACTCAAAATGTGATCTGAATGGTTCTGACAGAATGTATTGCTTGAGGTGGTTCAGTTTCTAATTCAACAAAACATGTCTTATGCCAACTCCATAATACCCTGACATACCCCAATTCATATTTAATTAGGATCAAATTTGCTTAATTCTGATTGGTGCAAAGAAGTACATGACATCAATAGGTGTGAGAGACGGGCGGAGATGGTGGATGGTGCGCAGATGGAAGTAAGATGAGATGAGATTATTGATGTTGAGAATGACACCAAGGCTCTTTACTTGGGGAGAGGGAGGGATTATGGATTGTTACAGAAAATGTTTCAGACTTGGACAACGTTGATTCGGAAGCAACAAGGAGCGGGATGATGGTGGGAGTTGGGCTTTGAAGAGCATTTTCTGAAAATGTGATCGAGAGGTAGGAGGAAAAATGATGACAAAAAGGAGAGGACCCAAGACAGAACCCTGGGGAACACTGGTAGTGACTGGGGAAAGCTGTGATCTAAAGTTTGTGAGTTAGACAAACTGAGTGTGACCGGAAAGATATGACTTGTACCAGGTGAGGGGTTGATTGAATTAACATCCACTATATTGGTAAATTATGTCCACCACAGTGGAAAGAGACATGTACATTCGTGATTATGCAATGGGGGCACTAGCTTTGCGTTAGCTGTTTGGTCTGTTTTAACCAAACCCTGGAGCCTTTCATCAAAATGTCCGGTTCGTTTGGGGAGGGGGGTTGAAAGCTTTTTCGAACTCTGGTGTGGACCAAACAACCAAACTCTGGTCCACCTAAAAATGTGGGTTTGCTTCCAAGTGCACTAGAGTTCGGTTCACTTTAGGGGAAAATGTGATATGACCTAAATATAGGAAGTGAACCAAAACACAGTGCATTTACTAGCCTGCAATTTAAGAAAACAAGACAGGGCTGTAGCCTATGTGCTACATCAGCCTAGCAAGCTAATGGCCAGTTGGTGAAATAAAGCAAAAAGAATTGGGAACTATTTGAAATCCCCAATGATTACAGGAAGTGTGGGAACATTGTGTGGCCTTATATGACTCGTGGTCATGGCTGTACTTTTGTTTAGGACGTTTATAGTTTGAACCCTTAAGTTCATCAAAGAAGACAGAAAGGTTTACAAGACACTTTCATCTGGCCAGTACTCGGAAATGATTAATTTCAGCTTGATAGGTGGTGCAGATGGTTTATAGCTATGAGATACTATAGTGACATGAGCTGGTAATTGCCTGTAATTTATGCTTTGCCACTACACAAACCCAAAACACAACTGAAAATTACGTCTACTGTCATACATATGGTTATGGCTATTTTGTAACAACTCAGTTTCTACAATACATATTACTCAAAGCTGTAATTCTAGGTTATGCACTTTATATATATATATATATATATATATATATATATATATTAGGGCTGTCAATCGATTAAAAAAATGTATCTAATTAATTACATACTCTGTAATTAATTAATCGAAATTAATCGCATACATAATTAACGGTGCCTGAACCGATACTTTTTAAGAAAGTAAAAAAAGAAAAGAAAAAAAAGGGTACTAAACAACAGTTGGTGACATTAAAGAATGGCTTGTTTATTGCTAAGGCCATATGGTCAAAATTAAATGATTTAATAATAATGTGTAACAATAACAATAACTTATTTCACTAGTAAATTGCTGTTGAACGACAAAAACAACCACCAGGTGGGAAAAGGACATTTACAATAACTTCAAATGCACCACGAGGGTGTAGTTTACCAGTTTCATTGAACGCACCGTCAGTGTTGTTTTTCCGACGGCTAAAACACAGTCAAACTTTACACCGTTTAGCGTTGGCTGTCAGCATTTTAACCGTTTTTAATCCAGCTACTAGCTAGCGGTAGGCTAACGTTAGCTGCTGTCGAGTATAGTGTTAACTAGCGTCACGTGCAGCGATGTTTGTGTTGCCATCTGTTTCAGAGCATCAGAGAGAAGAGCGCAGACATATCAGTGGCACCAGATTTCGGTAGGCAGGGTTGACAGGAAGAAGATTTAAAGTAAATGTTCCAATTAATGATCCAGGCAGCACATTCTTGTCTCCCTCCTTCATTTTACAGTCCAATGGTGGCTAGAATGGCTGGAATGAATTAATCTGCGTTATTTTTTTTTTAACGCGTTATTTTTTCTCAGATTAATTAATCGAAATTAACGCGTTGTTTTGACAGCACTAATATATATATAACATAGGAACAGCACAGACACAAGCATCTTACAGAGTAGAAACATCTTTGAAGTTAGTCTGACTATTTCATTTGTGTGGTTCAGATGTTTCTTGTAACAGATGGACAGTCAATCACACAGCCCACATGTCAACATGTGCAGCAAACAAATACAGGCTGAAAGAGTACAAACTGTTGATGAATTCAGATTTGGGTTTTGATTTGAATCGAATGGAATAAAGGCTTCAGATGAATGAAAATCTAATTATTTCTCATGCTGCTGTTGTAGATATTTCAAAATATAATGCAGAAAAAGCAACATCATTTAGGTCAGTTGGTGGCTTTAATCGGATAAGAAGAAATCACCATTATTTTTTAAACTAGGTCAATCCTAATCTGGGAAAAGGCATGTATCTTTCTATCGTTTTAGTCATCCTCTAATCCTGGGGATGACAGCAACCGACATTACCAGGACAAGAGCGTGCCAGACGAAGGTCCCGCATTGTCAAATGCAACACCCACTGGGATTCTCAAGTATCCATATCCAATATGAATTAGAATGGAATTTACTGCAGGGATTTACAATAGATGCTTGGTCAGTTCATGACAACATGGTATGTTAAGTGCACCAGCAGTGAACGACGAGCAGGATTACATTGTGTAACTGAATAGACAATAGATTAGTATGTGAATGTATTTCATTTAGTAATTTTCTGTACACCAGGTGAGCTTTGGCTGCTGTCTGCCACAGATAAAAATGTAATCATGCAGTGATTATGGAAGACGGTTATTGCTCTTATAGCAAGAACTATATTTTCATCTATGTAGTAAGTGTGGCAGTTATTTTAAGAGTAGCGGTCGAAAATGCGTAATACAGCGTTAAATGCAAATGGAGTTGATTGTTCCAGAAATATTTCTCCCCACTCTAAATTCTCATTTCTAAATTTACTTTTCAATGATAACCTCAATGTTTTTCAGCATAAAATGGTCTCACATGGGTTTATTCTATGGCCATGAGTTTAAATTATTTCAATGCTTTTTATTGGAAATCATATTTTTTAGCAAGGGGGGAGGGCTCTAAATACTACAATACCCATGAGCCTCATGCAAAGATGTTATGAAGAAGAAACCAGTCAGAGGTCCAAATCAGAGCTGCAGAAGTTTCAAATTCTTTGTTAGTGATTTCATCCAAAATGTGAAATAAGTGTATTAAGAATGAAATGTGTTATATAATTTGACTTTATAGCATAATCCTTAGCTCCTGCCCAATGTTATCAGCACACGTAATAGACTTTTAAGTTTTGTGATTCAGTATTTATTTTCCAAAATGTACCGTGGGAGTGGTAGTCAACTTCTCATTTGACGGTTTAATCTACACAAGCTTTTACTTATGACTTTTTATCAAATAACCAGATTATTCTGACTGAAATTTACTTTTATTGACCAAACATTACTTGTACTTCTTCCCAACGTTATGTATCATTTGAAATTATTTATAGAATTGGGGGATTTTATTTTGAAAGTAAGTAGACACCTCCTGCAGTATTTCCATTGGGGCCGAATATTATTTTGCTTTTGTGACAAAAAATAGAGCATGACGGTTTCAATGTTTTTTTCCCAATGTATTACTTTAAACACTTAAAAAACAATATCAAGTTGCATTCACATTTTTTCTTTTATTATTTTAAAGCTGTAAAGAAATGATTGAAAAGTCGACTGTACACCAATATTGTTTGGTGGTTTTTGTTTGCTTGTTAATCATACTAGGCTCTTCAATGTGAAAATAGAGAAACAGACACTCACTCAGCCACAAAAATACAGAATATAATCAGGATTTCTATTGTATTCTCTATATTAAAGAAAAAAATAAAACAACTCTTTTCAGAATCAAACTAACATATTCATTGTTCATGTACACAACATCAAAGAGTTGGTCATAACGTAGATTCTGGGTGAACACCCTGTTATCTACTCCATTTCCATTACTGTAGTTAATGGATTCTGTAGATCTTACTCGCACAAACCTCTAATCTCAGCTAAATGTAGTTGCAAGGTTAAAACTGTGGATTTTGACAGAATATTGCACAAAAGCTCATATTAACAGAGCAGGTTTCAGTTGTCCTAAGTCAGTAACTCATTAACCACCTCCCAGATGTGAAGGGAAGAGTTCCAAATTGCTCCAGATTTTACAAAGGGCAAAGTCAATTACAGACTTAATATGAAACTTGTCCAACCAGGATGTTTCCAACACAGGTGGTCTCCAACACAGGTGTTTAGAAACACAAACAGATGGTATGGGACTCTCTGGGTAGAAAGTGTGTGTGTGTGTGTGTGTGTGTGTGTGTGTGTGTGTGTGTGTGTGTGTGTGTGTGTGTGTGTGTGTGTGTGTGTGTGTGTGTGTATGTGTGTGTGTGTGTGTGTGTGTGTGTGTGAGAGCACGTGTGCTTTTTTATTTTCCCCAAGAAAGACTTCGGCCTTGCAGTGCCGAACTGAGTTAGTGATGAAGCAGATGTGAGTGAAAAATCTATTATTTTCAAATACATTATTTGGACATCTGTTTAAACAAGCATCGTCATTGCTTGAAAGAGGATATTTAATAGGTTTGTGATTTTATTTTATTATTTTGTTTTCTCTACAAATCACTGTTACATGTTATTGTGATGACATAGGGACACAAGGGAAAATAAACCTTGCCACCATAACAGAATTCAGTAAATAAAGTTGTATACTGTGTACGACTTTTATTAACACAGTCATTACATAGATTTGTATTATGTTAGAGCAGCATTGTTTTGTCAAAGTCAGCAAGTTGCTGAGTGACATAGTAAGTACTGTCAATAAGTAATCCGTCATTAATAACAGATTAACCACTTGTAAATGTAATCAATAACACTATATTCAGAATTATTGCAGCTCAATAATATAATAGGGACACCTTTAGTTACATCGTGATTGCTTTGTTTCCAAAATGTGCACAATATCAAACAAAGTGGCGTAAATGACTGCTGAGAATGGTTTTATATGGTTTTTATATTTATGTATTTTAATCCAGAGTGACAATAGCGAATCTTCGATGCGTGTATTTCACAAACAGACTTTTCGTTTATATTCCTCCAGCTCGCCTGTAAGGTGCTATTTAAAATACATTTTCAATCACACATTTTTCAACATGTTTTGTATGAATGAAACAGAAATAAATGTGTGTGCAAGAACCCGGGTTGATACGCTGTACTTGCCCCAAGGAAACAAATGGAGCGTAAGAGGATAATCCCTTTCTCTTGGAATCCAGAGGTCCTTGCATATTTCCAAAATGATGTAATTCCCTTTTACTGGTCTCCTATGCAAAACTGAGCACAGCCAGGGACAGCCTGACATAAGAGACCATGAAAGCTTGAATATAGATCACTTCAAATGGTTCATAAATGGCTCGCATCCCATTTATAGCCTGTACCCCTGTGAGACGCTGCAACAAATCTGAGAGGACAGAAGAGCTCATATATGGTTGGCTGAAAAACAGTAATGGCAGTAGTGTAAAATAATGATTAGTGGTAGGAATGTAGCATTTATTATTAGACTGACTCAGAGAAAAGCATTGGACACATGAATGTAAAAGAAACTCCCTACATTATTGTCGAAGGTTGCAATTTTGTTCAGTCCCCACTACTGTATTTATGCACCAAAAAAAGTAAGAATCAGAAGAATGAATGCACATTTCCCTACCATCGCCTTTTCAACCCATGGTATCTCATTTTGAACCACTGTCAAAAGCCCAGGCAAATGGTATCCTGCAAAATGACTATGTCAGATAAGTGGGTTGCATACTTTTAATATGCAATTGCTGTCAAAAAGGTAAGGGATTTTAAACAGAATAAAAAAAATGCCTAGCACAGTTCAGCAAGAGATTTGTTTTGGGGGTTAACCAACTTTTTATAAGTTATCCATCAATGCTCCTTATTTAGAAAGTGGGAGTCCCTCCTCCACCAGGTGACTTTACAGACAAAGACCTCCTCACCAAGCAGTGGAGACAGGTTTAAACTCTGGCCAACAGGTTCAGGAAACTTTGAAGTCATGAGTACTTGCCCACTCTGCTTTGCAGACAGAAATGGCACAAGTCCAAAACCTACCAAAACCTTCAGGAGGGAGACGTTGTCCTTCTTAAGGACACTGAAGACGCCCGTAACAACTGGCCAATGGCTATAATCACAAAGACCTTTCCTGGGAAAGATGTGTGAGGAAGGTGGAATTAAAGACCACATTTCGGGGATATTCAAAGAATTTCCTCAGGCCAGTCTCGGAAGTCGTATTACTTCTAGTTAAGGACTGATTAGTCTCGCTTTGCCAGATCCTCTTCCACCGCGGGTCTGCGGAGGAGGGTCTAGCTAGTCCACACAGCATTCTAGGATGGGAGAAAAACGTGCTCTGGTTTATTGGCATTTCTTTATCACAATTTGTCATGGGCGGCGCTAAGCACTGGGAAAAGCCGTGGTACCGCTGCAAAATAGCAAAATAACTTGTTTTGGTGGAACGTTGTTTTAATCGTGCAACAGAAAACTCAGATTGGACAGAAAGTCTAGCTAGCTGTCTGGATTTACCTTGCAGAGATCTGAGAAAAGGTGAACCATAGTCCTCATAAAGCCACCAGAGCAATCCCGGAAGTGGAATGTCGAGGATATAGACTAAGGACTGATGTACAAAAACCTGCTCATTTCATAGCTTAGTAGTAGTAGTAGTAGTAGTAGTAGTGACCTCACTGAGGCCAAGCAGCAGGGGTGTGCCTTTTAGGCATTAGGCATTATATTGTATGGGCTTTTATTTTGTATGAGCTTTTATTTTGAAATGATTTCATGCCTAAGGAGTTCAAGGTCAAAAGGTTAGTTTCCTGTTAGTGGTTAGAGGAAGATAAGTCTCGCTTTGCCAGACCCTCCTCCAAAGCATGCTGAAGGAGGGTCTGGCTAGTCCACGTAGCATTCGGGATGGGAGGAAAACGTGCTCTGGTTTACTGGCATTTCTTTAAACCAATCAGAATCGTCATGGCTGCTGCTAAACTCCGCACAGAACCGCTGCAAAATAGTCGTGCAAGAGAAAATTCAGATTGAACAGATAGTCTAACTAGCTGTCTCAATTTACCATGCAGAGATCTGAGGAACAGTCAACAATAGTCCTCATAAATCCACCGAATCCAGCTGAAAGAAACAGATAATACATGCATCCGGCAGAATTTTCTGCTGCACCGGAGCAATCCCAGAAGTGGAACACGAAGGATATAGACTAGAGGAAGATGGTAGAATCAGCCAACATGCTTTCTTCATCCATTGCAATCCACACTGTAAACGCTACAGAGGCAATGTCATAAATTGGTAATTTAATGGTAGTTATAATTTAAAGATGCATATTTACAGTAAAAAGCATTTGATGTGGTTGTAATTAAAAACGTTTTATTTACACATATTTACATAGGAACCATCTTGCATTTTGTGTTTTGTTACAGTTTTCACTCTTCTGTCTGTGAGATGATGGAAAGAGCCACAGTAAACAGCTTGAGAAGCTTACAACAACTTGATTCGCCAGTTTAAGAAAGAGTTTAGCTAGTTGGATAGTTGCAGTTGCTGCACTGTAGCAAAGACAACATATTAAGACATCCTCCAACACCACTGTGTCTTCATCAAAGTCAAAATGGACAAAGACACATATCTAGTCAACCTCGAACAGATGTATAATTGCCATTGGATGTTTGGTCGAACAGGATTTTAAATTGATTGTTTAATGGATCGAAGGATCGGAGTTGCCATTTGTCCAAGTGCCAAATCATATGCACTGTAGTTGCATCAGAAACACAAGAACACACATATTAATGTAGAACTGTATGCGTTAAGTTTCATGTCATGTTAATTTAAGTTTTCCACATTTTTTCGTGAAAATGGCTTCTAATGTGTGGTGATTTTTATTTACTTATTACTGTTTTATCAATATAACAAAGTTTAATTGTGTTCCATGTTACTATTAATTTGCTGGGCTCACATTTAGACTGTGGTGAAAGTTTTCAACTTGCTATCAGTCAAATGTTTAAAAGTCATGACAAATCATATTTTAGAGATCATAAATAATATGGTCTGTACCTCCATATCCCTAATCCATTTTTTTTGCAGATGTTTGTCCCAGCATGTGGAGGTGTACGCACACCACTAAGAAAGGCAAGAAATATTTCATGAGGCAAAAGATTTTAGTCTCAGATGGCATCCTGTTTGATAGGCCATATGTTGTGTATCTTAAAGTCCACATAGGCAGCAGGTCAAATGAAGCTGATGGAAAGATCAGTGACGTCTTTCAAATGTGCATTGAGATGCATCATAACTTTTTTATATCATGGTTCTTCACACAGTGTGGACTTTGAGAGCTGTTTTGTCGGACATGGATGGAAATTGATTGCAAAATATTCTAATGCCATCTGTGACCGTGTGTCGATACTCTCAGATGTTACTTTAAAATCTTGTCATCTGTTTGACATATTACTTTTTAATGGGATATTTGTATGTTACAGTAAAAGAAATGTTTATAATGGAGAAAGTAAATGAGTCCTCTGTGGGTCCATCATGAGATTATTTGGTTGTTTGGAAACTCATTTCATGAAATTTAGTGACGTATGAGAGGAATTCATGCCGTAAGAGCATAGACAATACATCAAAGTTTCAGTAGGGCTAACTTTATCGGGAGAGAGGTGTCACCCTCTCTCTCGCTCTGTCTCAAATTTGACAGGTTCAAGTGATCACATCAGAGAGAAAGATCTCATCTAAAATGTGTGACTTTCTTTGTAAGAGCTGAAAAATCCTGGTAAGCTTAACTAGTTAAGAAAGAGAGGTTGTGGCCCCAAATTCTGCCTGGATCCATTTATATACAGTATAAATATCCACTTATACAAAAAGACAATTTTTCTTTATTAGATTTCATCTAAGAACCGGTGTCAGCCAGAATTACAGCTATCATGTTCCTTTTTCAATACACTGTTCAGGTCAGGATGTCGTGTTAAGTGCCTAAGGGTTACATATAGTATATGCAATGTATTACACACATGAATAGTCTCCTATTAAGAACACCTCACTCTTGGCGGAGACTATAATTGTAGTGGCTTGGACAGTTCCCAGTAGATGTTCAAATGACAGATATGCCCTTGGTGTCATCGATGAAAACACTGTCACAGCCCGGCTCTAATAATCAAAACAAATAGATGGGAGGAATCTGTAAAGTAAGCAGTGTGAATCTGTCATTATTGCACAATTCCTCCAAGTACCTAACTAAAAAACTAAAAATCCCTATCCTTACTAGAGTCAATATAGTGTTTAGTAACTCCTAAATAATGTTGATTACTCACTGACGTCCAGTGATCACCGGTTAATGAGCAGCTCATTTCTGCACAAGTCCGTGTTAACACAGCCCATCTCCACTCTTACCCGGCGACAGAGAAACAGGCTGGATAGTCAGACACTGTTGTTTCCACAACAACAAAAACACAGCAGTCTCTGAACTCGCATTGGGAGTTTCGTTGAAGTTGGATGTAGTCCAGTTTTTGTCTAATGAGCGGACGCTTGCAAGCAGGATTGATGGAACAGGTGGCCGGCTAGCGTTAGCTTTCCACCACGCTAGGTTATACTCCAGCCCCCGTTCGCATTTCACCGCTGAGGATGTCACCCCGTGAACGCCTGCTCCGGCTGCTGCCCGCTACGGCCACTGCAGCTGCTCGCTCCGGCCGCCGCAGCTGCTGCTCACTCCGGGCACCACTGTTGCCCGCTCCGGCCACCGCTGCTGCCCGCTGGTCAAACTAACCTGTACGGCGGGCCACAGCAACCTCTTATTTCCGAACATTCATCTCTCCCCCGCCCCCCGAGGGCCGGTGGTCTAGCGTCTTAACTGTACTACTATGCTTAGCTCCGTAGGTGGTAGCTAAAGCTTGACGTGCTTCGGTGATATTTTAATTCGGCTTTATACAATGTGCATATGGCTTTCGACTTGTCTACGAGCCGTCCGGGAGTTTTGGAAAATAAAATGCGCCATTCAGGATTTCATTGCTGCTGTCTTTCTCCATCATGCCTGCAGCCTGCAGCAGCAGGATGTGTTACGAGGAAGTGGCAGCTTGATGATAAGTAACGGTGCTGCAAAGCTCAAAATAGTAGCCTGTTAGGAACGACGCAAAGCCGAGTGAAGTGTAAAATAAATTAATAAATGCCGACATGCGATTAAAATTAATTAATCGCATCGCGTCGGCCCTTAATTGCATCGCGATTAACGCGTTAACGCTGACAGCCCTAATATATACCTATAATGTTGTTTAGTTATGAAGATGTGTTGTTCTGGCAGAAAGCCCTGAAGGCTAACTTCTGCCATATGCCCCTGGAGACAGAAAGCACAGTAACAGCAAAGCGCACAAAGCAGAGGGGCCATCACAACATTTCTATCCAGACAGCTAGCTAGACTATCTGTCCAATCTGAGTTTTTTGTTCTATGACTAAAACAACTTTTGAACGTACACATGTTCCACCTAAACAAGTTCCTTCCCGAGGCTATTTTGCAACGGCAATGGGGCTCCATTTGGCACTTAGCAAAATTGGCAAAACCAATTGTGATTGATTTAAAGAAATGCCAATAAACCAGAGCACGTTTTTCTCCCATCCCGCAATGCTGTGTGGAGTAGCCAGACCCTCCTCGGCAGCGCTGTGGAGGAAGGTCTGCATTGTAAGACGATTATTGGATTTTGTAGACACTATAAGCCTTTGATCCATGTGAGTTTGATTATTTCTAATAAACGTTTGAGATATTCCACCCCCCTGTCTCTATTCAAGGTGCTACCTTCTCCTCATGCTATCAAACAGCTATATGCTATTACTGCCCACTGGGTGTTCTTTGTGTGCAGACAGATTGTGGGGGTGTTGTGATTTTTTTTTTGTCTTATTAAGGCCACAGATGACATATAACTATTATTTCTTTAATTGTTATAGCTCATCGAACGGATTCATTTGAATTATACATTGTCACTGACAAAAATAAGTTACTTAATCTTGCAAGAATCTAACATTTATGCTGTTTCAAAAGTTAATATTTCTCAGTCATCGGCCCAAGCATAAGCTTGTTGATTGTGCTCCGTGTTGGAAATTTTATGACCTATAGCTGGTAATTACCAGCTCACAATAAAATTACTTGACCAAGTGTCCTAATTAACATGCATATAGGTAGTCTCTCCGTGATTCATTAAGTTTAACTAGGGGAGGGGATCTCCCCACCTTTCTAAACACCAACTTATATAGTACCAACCAAAATACCATTTCACTTCCATGCAAAGACAAAGTTTGCATACAAGATAAGACAGCGTAGTAACTAGCCACACTGGCACAGCTCCATTAACAAACAAAAGTAAGCATTTTACCATAGAATGTTTCTACTTCCCCTTCACTAATGTGCCCATTATCAAGCATCTAATGCAACAGAGCATGTAGCTGGGATGGAAACAGTTATGATGTCCAACCGAAACTGCTGCTCTTTGCTTGTTTTAATTTGATCCTAAATAACAGACCAAAAGCAATTACTGCGTTAGCGCACTCTCCCTCTCATATCTATTTTATTTCTGTCTCATAACATCACTGATGGGGTGTACTTAGGTTTATTGAGTCAAGTATTGAATTGTGCCCATGGTTCTTGTTTTTGTCAGACAAAAACACAATAGAAGTTGTAGAATAGAATGCTATTTAGTTTTTAACAGGCTTTTTTTTCCTGTAGCCTGCAGCTGTGTAATTAATGTTTGGAGGGATGAACAAACCTATACTCTAATCTTCAATATGAACTTGTGAACTCAAAAAAGAAAGTATTTTTATTTTTAAGTTGACCATTGTAAATAAGAAAAAAGTGCCCATATGCTAGAACATTCATATCTAAGGCTTTCCAATCACCGTTTCCACAGTTTCTAATCCATTTTCAATGGTGCACTGAAATTTTGTGATGAGATAATTTAAAGAGCGCGGCAAAATTGTCTCTCATTTTGGCAATCACAAGCTGTGGCGTTTGTAAAACAAATCAAACAGATGGAAAACAAAGAACAGTGCAGTATTTTAGTTTCAGATGGCTACTTTGACATCCCTCCGTACAGCGATGCTCACTGGCCGTCTGTCCAGACTAAAATATATCAACTGTTGGATGGGTTGAAATTTTGTACAGACACGTATGATCCCCAAACAATGAATCCTGCTGACTTTTGTGATCCCCTGACTTTTCCTCCAGCATCGCCAGCAGGTCAACATCTTTATCTGGCGAGCAAAACTGACAGCATTCACAGAGCCGCCAACATGGCTATAGTAATCTTTTGTAGTTTCATTGACATGCATTAATTACACATTCAACATTGGTTACTATTGATGTTGAGATTTAGGGTGTTTTCACACCTATAGTTCCAGGCAAAAATTCAGCCCTGGCACCGTAGTCACACCAGCCCACATTACCATGCAGCCCCACCCACGGACATGTGCATTCACTAATTACATTTGTGTACAGATGGTGAAATAATATAAGCAGTGCCTTATGTAACAGATTTTTAAACATTTAATGTAAGTAACTGGCAAACAATGTTTACTACTTTTTAAAGAGCACACGTTTATAACAAATGTACACGTACTGTCTGTCTGTTTATGCCATTTGTATACTGTCATTCTCTACAGTATGTTGTTCTTTGTTGTCACTGTCTGTTCGATTGTCCGTGTTTCTCTCTGTTGACACTGTACATATTGTCTGTCTGGTTCTCCATCTTTTCATCTGTTTTAACTCTGTAACTCTGCAATTTAAATATGTTTTTATGGCTGTCTGTGATTATTCTTCAGGCTTTTTCCTTGCTCAGAATTGGCCTTTGGGGGAACACATAAAGCAGGGTCTGGTCTCCCCCAGGAAATTTTGAGGGTAAAAGACTTCAATTCCTGCATTCTGATACATTTTTGGGCACCAATTTATGGTAAAAACATCTAGATTTATGGCAAGGAAATCACAAAATTCTGGTGGCAGGTAACAATGTAAAATACAAAATATAATGGAATATTATTATATTCAGTAGTCCAGTAAGGGGGCTTTCAAATCTGGGACATGGGCCGGATACGACAAAGTCCAGTTGTTTAATTAGCATAAACGGGGCTTTATGGTAACTTTTTTTCCCCAAAGAGCACGTTTTGCTCCCAAGTTGAAAAATGTAGGATTGACTTACAGAGGCTACTGCTTTTACTGCTAAATTGTAGAATAACACAATCATGTTATGGATACAAAACGTTAAGAAGTGTAATGTTTTCTACATTCTATTGATCAAAATTGATCAGTGATGTTGAGACTACAGTGTAACGGACCACCACTGTTCATGCATACATGTGAACCACGGATTAATTGCAGAGTTTAACCTACATAGTGTAAAACGTGACACTACATGAATGGGGCACAGCAGAAAGACAGAGCAGAGTGACGCTGCTTGTTCAGGGTTCTCATGTGTATTCCTCTTCGCATCAGGTATTAAAACGAACTGTACCAAAACACTGAATTGGACTACTAACGCGACAACGAGACGCTTTTAACTGGTAATGAAACTGTCAATTTAATACTGATGCCGTCAGACGGCCGCGCGGACAGACAGCAGTCAGAGCTCCGGTGGTCCCCCAGAGCAGCATGATCAATGGGAGGGTCCGGTACAGCCTGAACCCTGCAAACGGAGATCCCATTTGAAGGTGATATGCTTGATTTTGACTGAATGTCCCAATTTGAGTAACTTCTGATTGGGTCGGTCGGCCCATCTCGGGACCAGGCCGGCCGTTGCCAACTGGCCAAATGCTTAATATTTATTATTATTAATATTAATATTATTATTATTATAACCATAGTGAAATCATGCAAGCGATAAAAACCCATCCTATGCGCTTTGGCCTGTAAAGACAATGTATTTGTATATTAAAAAAAAAAAAATCGGACCGGCCCACATTAAAAAAAATGGTCCGGCCCCTCTGGCATTTGCCAGAATTGCCAGATGGCCAATCCGCCCCTATATAGTTAATTTGCTTTGGTCCGAATAAGTTGATGAGTTTGTAAACTTGGAGCGATTTCCCCTTTGGTTTGGTTTGGTTTCACACCTGGAAAAATCAAGCATACCAAAATGCGTCATTACAAACCATACAAGAACGTTCACCCCGCTTATTGGTCTGATGTGTCTGGGGCGTGAGCAAGAAAGTAAATACAGGTAGAAGGTCCTGTGGGGACTAGTGCATATTTCTTGCATCTCCATGGTCAAACCAGCTCACACATTGTTTTGCGAATGACATTACTGTCTGCTCTGGTCACCGAGACTTCGCTTTGCTCTGCTGGTGTCTGTTTCCAACTTTAGCAGCGGCTGGTTTGACCACGGAAATGCGAGTGACGACGAGCTTGACTGCAGTCTATTTCTGTGAGAGAAACATTGCAAGCTGCTACAGTTTGCTGCTCTACTGCACTGCAGATTGCTAAGCACACCTGACTACAGGAGACATTTAGCTCAGACTGGCGGAGTATATATAGTTGGTGCAGTTCAAGGTCGGATCACGTTCTCACCACAAACGAACCGCTCCAGAGTTGGATTGAAAGCGGACCAAACAAGCGTACCGAGACCTGCTTGATGAGGTGGTCTCGGTACGCTTGTTTGGTCCACTTTTGGTGTGCACTCGAGTGTGATTGCCGCATTCACACCTGCCCAAATGAACCGCACCAGCGGGGCAAACAAACTCTAGTGCGATTTAACCAAACTGAACGAGGCAGGTGTGAAAGCGCCCTTATGTGTATAATTTACTTATTTTTGCCCAACTTAATATTTTTATGTACAGGGCAAAAAGACTTGATCAATTTAACATTAAATAATGATGGAATAATGATAAATGAAGAACAAGTGTTACATGTGTTACAGCTAACATTTTTTTTTTCAACTTAATGTATTATGTTGTAGAATGTAATATTAGATTTAATCTTTGGCAGATATATAGAGAACAGTTCATATATTTTAGCAACTGTCACTGCATATTCTAGTTTCATCTTTAGGAAATAATGAGGCTAAGTCAGGGTAGGAGATTTTCACACAATTTTAAATTATAAAATGCAGTAAATATTGTGACTGTTTAGCTCTAAGATCTTAATTAAGGTCACCCACAGACATATAGTGGCCATGAAGTAATGTCTGGCCAGAAAGCGGCTGCCATCAGATAGGTAGCGTCAAGACCTCTAATGGGCTGGAAATGACAATTCTTATCTTCAGCCTGGCAGATGTCGATAAAGTACACTGATAAGGGAAGAGCTAGCTGACGTTGATACAGTGTCGATGAGACAGGGTGTGAAAAGATCTTTAACATACAGCTGCATCTGGAACGAGTGTCTCATTAGATACATTAAGAGCATGTGTATAAGAGTAACGATGAAGTAAGTTGCACAAATGTATGTCAAATTATTCTCCCACTATGTCATACTGAGTTGAATAAAACTTTTGCAAAAGAAGTTTAGCAAAAAACTGATTGGTAATGTTCAGCATGGGTAGTTCTCTTCTCTCAGAAAGTATAACATACTTGTAGGTGTTATTATTAATAGACAATTCCCTAAATAAGTGGAAGCTGTTGGCATGTTATTTCCGAACAAGAACAAGCAACTTCTGGTAGGTGCACATATAGAGACTTACAGTATTTAAAGTAAGGGAATGTGTAGCACTTGTCCAATTAAAAGTTGCATGCTTCCCCACAGAATATTGGAAATATCTTCTTCCAGAAGCAGAATTAACTGATTGTTTGTTTTGCAGCATATCTATAGCTTAGTGTTTGTAAACCGAAAACATCTGGTCACCACCGAATCAGTGGCGAGAGTGTAAAACTGTAACATTGCCATGCCATTATCATGCACCATCACTTGTGGTCAATTTGTAAATCAATGTGTGATGTTGCTAATACACTGTTCAGAAAAAAATAAGGCTGTAACTAACAATTACTTTAGTTATCAGTTGTAGTCTGTTGATTATTTGTCTGTGATAATCATCTGGTCTATAATATTTCAAAAATAATGAAAAACTACTATCATGATTTCCTAAAGCCCTACAGGGTTGCCATCTTAAATGTCTTGTTTTGTCACACCAACAGTCTGAAACTTAAATATATTCAGTTTACAATCATACACAAGTTACACAAAGAAAAACTGGAAATTGTCACATTTGACAAACTGGAATTAGCGATTGTCAGGCACTTTAGCAAGAATATTGACTTAATTTATTAATCAATTTTTAAAACTAGTTTCCAATTACTTTTATGTTGATCGACTTATTGATTAATTGTTGGGTTTTGTGCTATGATCTGACATAGATTTAAGAACATATCTTATCTCTTATGAAACACTGTGACATCACTTTGAGTCTCTAAGGGGAATAGGAAAGCCATTGATAAAGATTTGAACATTCCTGAAACACTGAAAGCTATAGTTACTGTTTCGGTTGTTTCTCTTACAAATAATGATAGTAAGGTCTGCAGAGCACATGCAGCCAGGATGCCCGCTTCCATCTTATTTCTGAAGTGGAAGAGATGGTGACTGCGGTAAAGAATTTGGGTGGCACAGACCTTTGTGGGACATGCATTGCTTTTAATTTGGTCCTTCCAGATTAAAGAGTGATGCAAGTCAACAGGAAACAGAGACGGTAGATATAGAGAGCATGTTGAGATTAATGGCACAGCACTTGTTAAACTTTCCTTTTTGGTCTTTTTCTTTCCCTTCCTTTTAGCTCTTTTGTCTGTTGTTTTAGTCTGGCTAATGTGGCATAATGAGAGTCATAAATCAATGCTGTCTGTTATGTACCACTATTGTGTGAGATACTGTGTCAGTGGATTTATTTAGTTGGTTGGGCAGAAAATAATCAGCTTGAAGTATAGGACTTATTTTACTGACTACTTAACAGAGTAGTCAGCAAAGCTATTATTTATTTACTGTTTCAGCAACTTTCGTCAAACTAAATCCTACTGTTTAACCACTTACTACAACATAAATCAAGAACTCTAAACTATTAAAGCAACATTTACTGTACATAAACAATCAAATCCAAAGGGCTTTATTGGCTTGACCAAGCTCAGATTTATTGCCAGAGCATCATATGGATACTGATATATTGCAACTACAATATGTTGTGCATTAGACTGAACACTGTGAACACATTCTGAAAGAATAAACAATACATGTATGTATTTTTAACAATCAGAAAATTTAACAAAGTGCTCCTGAAACCTGTAGCAGAATTTTGTTTTAAATATTATAATTTATTTTAAAATCTTAGCTTCCTTAGTTTGGAATAGAAATAAGATTTACTTACATGGGCAAAATTCTTTTCAGTTATTATGTTGTCATAACAAACGTGAAAACAGTTTAACCAGAAAGTCTTATATTGCCAGGGGCTGCAATATTGGTAATATGTTGCAGTCTATTAGACCGATCACATATTCAAGACAGAATAAGCAGCTATTTTGGAATTTTTAAAGAATCATCACAGAAGGAAACACTGTAAAGGTTTTGTATTATATTTTAATAAAGTAGTAGGCTGACCCCCTGTCGTCCCATTTGTCGCTCAGCTCTCTCATTTTTGTTGTGCATTTACTGGAGAGTGGAAAGTAATGAATTGCATATGGAAGTGTTCCATGTGCCGCGTGGATTCTTCAAATTTAGCCCACTCACAACCAGCACTCTGTGCCCTTTGAGTTACAGTGGCCTGTAATTTACACAAACACACTGTCACATAAGAGAAAAGTAAACTATTTAATTTAAGTCCAGACCCAGCTTCCAACGTGGCCATTAACCAGATGCTCTTACACAAAGTGACTCATAATAAATGTAAGTCAACAAAAAAACACCTAGTGTGCCTGTCAACAGTCTAATAAGGCTGCTTCAACATCCAACAGAAATGTCTAGTGACAAGGTAATCAAAATGCAAAGTACTGGATTGAATGATTGATTGTTGGTTTGTTGGTTTTATTGATTAATTGACTAAGAAAGCTTTCATCAAAGATGAGACCTAACCTGTTCTTGAAAAGCCCATTTAAATTTAGACAACAGATTTAGTCACATACGTTTTTAATATAAATTTTATTTAATATAAATTTTGCTTGTAACAGTGTCACAACAGTTGCCTAAGTTGTTTATAGTTTTGCTCAGCCCCTCTACCCACCTTCAGTCACTTCTAACTTCCCCTACAGACCCATGCATTTCTGAAGTTACTAGCCACAATTTTGTGGGAAACGTCGTTATTGAAAGGGGTGATAGAATGCAAAACCGATTTTACCCTGTCATAGTTGAATAACGACAGTTCGGTGGGTAAATAGGACATACATAGAAGCTCAAAATCCCATTGATACCCCTATCCTCTGCAAATCTCACATTTTGAAACTGCCGCTGAAAACGGGCGAATCTCAACAAAGCTGGAAGCTGACGTCAGCATCCCAAATCCTAGTCTTTGTCACGCCCCAACATTTGCATATGCTACACCACTGACCTGAGGTCAGCTTAGTCTTCTGAATCTAGCTAGGTCATGCAGATCTCCAGAGGTCCGCTATTTAATTACTAAATTCACTTCTGAGACTTTTTTATGCGAGAAATCAACTATGTAGAGGTCAAATATGGGCCGTTTTACAAAAATTGATGGCTAATTGCAAATTTTGTCTGACTGTGTGTCGCAGTTCAGCAGGAGCTCAGCAGGCTATGTGACAGCGGCCGGTGCTGCCTCGCCACCCGGCGTGTCCTACTTCATAGACTCGCAGTGAGCTAGCTGGATCTCCGTCACGAAGGGAAGCCCACGGCGCTCCATACCCGCACAAAGTCACCGGTTCTGGGTTACTGGACTACAAAATGCCGAGGCCCTGATGGAGCTCCAGGGCCTGCAGCTAGCCGCGATTCATAGGATTGAAGGGACAGTAGCAGCTAACGAAATCCCTAATGTTCACAAAAATGCATTAAATTGAAATCGGACACCATTGTTAGCTTTATAAGACCTTGGGGTATATGTTATATAAGTGGCGTGACGAAATTCAAACTAAATATACTCTAGTTATGCCGGCAGATGGCAGCCAGCCAGTAGTCCAGTAGCCGAGAAACGGTGACTTTCCCTGGGTATGGAGGTTGCCGTTTTCTTGTCAGACTGTGTGGAGCTCCTAAAGTCCGACACGTCTTACCAAATTTGCAATTAGCCCAAACAGCCCATATTTGAGCTTTATATAGTTGATTTCTCACATAAAAACGCATCAGAAGTGAATTTAATAATGAAATAGCCTGACAAACAATGTATAACTTTGCAGTGTCTGAAATATGAGACCTGCTGTCTCATCTCCAATGTGTTTCTATGGGGTTCGCTCAAACCATTCAGCGCGCAGCTCATCTAAATATTCATGAGCGTACCATATTTGGAAGAAAAGCTCTTACATTCATACATGTACTAAATTAACATTTGTTCGCTTCCATAATGAATAAAACATTTGAATAAAACATTTGCTTCTGGTTGCAAAGCAAATTTTGGGTGATGTTCAATTTTGGTGAACTTTGACTTGCGCAGTTACAGCCTCAAGCAATAGCAGTATGTGGTCATTGGCTGTAGTTTTCCGAGTGAGCCAAGATGGAGGAGACATTGATTGTTGCTGTGTCTAACCAGCTGGTATCACCTAGGCAAGCGATGGTCACTTGCCTGTATTCGTGCATGTGTGACCGTGCCCTAAGCCTGTTAATTTGAACACTGATTTTGTAAAGTCCTACTTCTCTGACCTATTCTGCCTCAGTGTCTGCATTTGGATTCTCAATCCTATTGCCTGGTACACACATCTGTGACACAGTGTGTGACTGCAGTATGTTTAAACACATTTGTAATATTACCACAGTAGGTAATATATGGTGATGGCTTTTTCATTAACAGTCCAGAAAACAACTTAGTTCTTCTATATTTTGGTTCAGCCAATGCAGCAGCCATTCTGCCATTTTCATAGTTGGGAAACAATTAGGACCTATAATGGAGCCTTATGCCACCCCGCAGGCTCTGGTATGGTGCCTCCAAATTCACACACAAGCTGAATCATTTATCAGTCTTTGGGTTGACAACTTATTAAACGCTTTCTGCCAGTCAGGCAATAACATACAGCAGTGGTCCTCATTGTTTTTTTTGTAAAAAAAAAGGACCCCTTAACTAAAAGGGAGACGGAACAGGGACCTCCCTACTACATATATTGTATAAAATGAAGTTGCATAATAAACTGGGCCTACAATAACGTGTAGGGCAGCCTAAAGCCTTTATACATACCTTTTTTGCATAGAATCCTAAGCTATTAAAATAGCCTAATATTTGTTGGGGTGATTTTATAATCACATTTTAATGTTAAACATACATGTGGCACAGTGAATCGTTAGGATTAACTGTATCCGTTGGATTACCTTAGTGACTATCTTACCTATAGGCCAGTAAGCAGTGGGGATTTATACACAGCACTGTTGAGCTACCATATATAGAAAACACCATAAAGCTCTACAAGTCAATGATCTATGTTCTTCTGAAACAGTGGGAGAACGCTAAACATTTTCATTTCACTTATGTTTGATAGTATAGTTAGTTAAACCACAAATGACGGAGGCACTATCCCTCTAGAATGTGACTGAAAGAAGATCGAAACCAGACGCTTAATTGGTAAATAATAAGGACTGAGACAGGAGCTATCTCAAATGCCTCAGGAACAGCACTTTTTTTTTAATATGCCTTGAAATAATATATTTCATCATCATCATCATCATCATCATGTTTTATTTATTGTTGTCAAAGTCACAAATAATGAAATGCAGCTGTAGTTTGACTACTGTAATGCAACAATTAAACACTGTCAGAAAAATTCACAGCATAATAACAGCTCATCTTGTTTGACTTTTGACCAAACATCATCCAGGCTGCTCAGAAAGAGAAGGAAGCAGAGAGAAGAAGAAGAAACTCCTGAGGGGATTTGCGCTGCAGGTCAATATACTGATGCATCCTCAGACATGAACAGAGAAAGTATGTGTGTCTGTATGTGTGAAAGGAAGATATAGATTTCCCTAAAATAGAAATAAAAAGAAATAAATTGAAAGATTTATGTTAGTTTCCCCTTCACTTCCTTATGAATGGTGCATGAATAATAAATGTCTAGTCCAACATAAACCTGACTTCCATTGTTGCATTAGATGATGGATTGGTTTGACTGGGACGTGCCCTTCCTTTGAACATTGTTGCTCTTTGATTTAATCTGGCAGCTGGGGATGTGTTGAAACACGAAGAGGTATAGCCTTGCATTGTTTTACACCACAGTCTCTCAAATCATGAGGAATCCAGGGACAAGCATGCAGGTTGTCATTTCAACCAAACACTTCTGCCACGAATTAAAATACCTTAAGCCACAGGGGAGGTCTCCTCAGTGAAATCCCCTGCTGAAATATATGGCTGGGGGGAAAAAAATCGAAAACACACATGGGCTTTGTTGTACACACATGATACGCCATAGCTAACAGTTCATTTCAAAATGTGTGATCAGGCAGAGTAATATTTAGCTTGTCCCACACATCAGTTTGCCTGGTTTTATTGTTACAGGGGTAATCAATTATAAATAAATTATAGGTGTAATTTAGGAATAAATAACAAACAAACAAAATAATGTTATCTGCTCAAGATACTCCCGGGTCCTACAAATTACTATTATATACAAGTAATTAGCAACAGCAAATGTTTTAAATGAAATGCAGCCTAATGATGGCAGTTTTTTTAATCTACATATTATACAATGTGGTTAATTAACACATCTGGCAAGTTGCAAAAATATTGATACTGAATTTCTCAAATGTTCAAAATTAGTTTTCCACCCAAAAAAAATCAGTGTTGCAATACACCATCCACATGCAGTGATTACAGCATTATTAAACGTGTGTATGGTGTTGGGCACTGGCAGCATCTAGTTAAGGTTAGAGAAAGATTATGGTCTTGTTCAATATATAGATAAAGTCCGCAATGACTCAAGAAACACAACGTGATTAACAACATTAAACAAAATCAGGATCTTTCCCTAACCTTAACCAACATGCTCTTGATGCCTAAACCTAATCACAGACAGAACTCAGGATGTTCAGTCTCTGGTGTCACAGTCATGTATGCCTACCATCCACCTCCATGCTACTCTGGTGCGTTGCCTGTGAAAATAATCCAGGCAGCGATTACATTGGTCAGCACAACCATAATTTGGTAGTATGTAAACATATTTACGAGGAGACATGGTTGGTTGTAGGTTGTTCTTTGGGTGGATGGTGTATGTACAAGTGCATGACTGTGATAAGCAGATGAAAGTCATAATTTCAAACAAAGCAACACATACTTTATAACTAACATACATAACATACGGGGTTTAAAAATGCTGATAAGGCTTACTGAAGGCGGTGACACAATACATAAAATGTATATTGATGTGGTAGTGTTGGGCAAGTTACTTTTAAAAAGTAATTAGTTACCGTTACTAGTTACGTCTTCCAAAAAGTAACTAAATTAGTCATTCAATTACAAATTATGAAGGTAACTAGTTACTTCAGAAAGTAACTATTGCGTTACTTTCAAGTCAATTTTTAAATGCTCAAATGTGACCCCACCTCCACCCCTCTTTAATGGAACTTAAAATACATGTGCATGTTCAATTATTTATGATAAATATGAATATTATAATGAAATGGACATTTAATACAATACATTTTTTAACAGAAACAATGTAGAGAAACAGAAACAATGTACACAAATCTAAACTATTTTAATGTTGCTGTGGGACAAAGTGAGACTATAGCCTCCAATCAAATGCCATGTATGTAGATATTATGTTTATATAGTGGATCGATACAAATAACACAACACCTCAACAGGCCACAACTGGGCAAAATTAAATTATGCTTGTTAAGCACTATACCAAAAATAAATAACAAATATATACACTCTTTGTAGTGCAAATAACGTAAGTGGCCTGATGGTTATACTTCTGCACTGGTGTGTGTGTCGAGACGGCATGTGTGTGTGTGTGTGTGTGTGTGTGTGTGTGTGTGTGTGTGTGTGTGTGTGTGTGTGTGTGTTTGTGTGTGTGTGTGTGTGTGTGTGTGTGTGTGTGTGTGTGTGGGGAGTAGCTGGGTGATAGAGCGAGGGAGAAGTGAGAGAGTGACGGCGATTAGCTTTCGAGCGAGTAGCGACTCTAGAGTCATATAGTCTGAGAAACAAAGTGTCTCCCCTGTTCTTTCTGACCACGGTGGGAAATCTGTAGCAGGAAAAGTTAACCATCTCCTTGATTTCATAACGCCATACCTGTCTCTCTCTCGTTGACTGACTCGCTTGTGTTGTTCTTGTGTGTCCGACTATGCGTGCTTTCGAACACCCGCCCAACTCTACCTCTGATTGGCTTACCATGACATTTTACTCAACATCAGCCAATTGTCAGCATTTATGCGCTTGCGTCACGCACTGCCCAGTAACCAAGGAAGAACAGTAAAAAAAAAAGTATTTGCCTCTCGGCTCAGACTAGTTGGTCTGATGAAAAAAATAGCTTCAAATATAGTAACGCGCCGCAGTTTTTGGCAGTAACGGTAACGGCGTTATTAAGATGGTAAGAGTAATCAATTAGATTACTCGTTACTGAAAAAAAGTAAGGCCGTTAGTAATGCCGTTATTTATAACGCCGTTATTCCCATCACTGTGATTTGGCCATCTAAACTAAATGAGCGCTGGCCTCGCCAGTGCTGAGTGGACATTCATGCAGTCAGGATTACATTGGGAGCCTTTTTTGAACACCCCATGCTTTTTTTCTGTTACTCTGTAAAGGTTTGAAAACATGAGCCTCCAAACATGAGCTCACACTGGGGAAATGGCACATATTGATCTGCTCACTGCGAAACTTGAACTTGAACTTGTCTCAGCTTTAGCAGCGCTGCTCATTGTGTCAATGTCACCCTCTGGTTGGTTGAACAGTTTCATAAGATGAACAAGCTAGTCCAACTGCTCCACTAGCAGGCAAAATTTACCCTGAAAATACCTATCTACGCACAGTTCTAATAGTTTGTCCATGTTTTAATTTTCTTAATTTACTCTGTTTTTGCATTTTACTTCTTTCTTTCACATATCCCTTCCATTTTTTTACTGTATGTACTCTCACTGAACACTTTCTTTAACCTCTTCCAGCCTTTTCTATTTGTATTTGTTAGTGAAATGAACACCTATCAAGAATTCAGGAACAAGAACTTGTTTTGGGTTAACTGATTTTGTTATATATCAAATTAAATTTGGTAATTTGGTAAATTTGGTTTTTAAACCCACCTCTTAAAATCCTTACGTGTAGCTTGCTGAGCTACAGCAACTCTCACTTAAATAAATGCTACATATTGAGTAAAGATGATGCAATTAGCTGGATCATAATATTATTCAGAACAGTGCGATCATGCTTTAGATACAAAACCTGCGGCCCGTTTCAGGAAAGGAGGTTTAACAAACTCTGAGCCTAACCCTGAACTCTGAGTTGATTACCCTGAGATAGAGCTTAGATCGGGCACAAAAAATCAAGCCCGACCCTACCCGAGCCCGTGCACGTTGCGTCCGAGCCCGGCCCGGCCCGACACATTAACTGTAATTATGAGCCCGAGCCCGATATAAACCCGAACATTTTTTAATACGTGGGCCGTTATAACTGACGTTCTCAACTACAATTCCAAGTTGTCTGAACTACAGAAATCTGTTTAGAATTATCTTAATAAATACCGGTAATGCAACAAGCTGTTTGTTTATTCAGAATGGAATGGATCACAAATGGATCTGAATGAAGAAACGTTAAAAAAAACCTCGACCCTATCTCCCTCAGCCGAATAGTGTGGGTAACAGATCAAGGCAGCAACATAATCAAAGCCCTGGAACCATATAGGGGACTTTCTTGGCTCGATCACCTAATTAATACTGTCCTTCGGCATGGTCTGCATGCTGACGCACTGGCCGACAACAGTGCTGCAGAGGGGGGAGACACAGCACAGTTTACCTCACACTCAAGTCAGTGCAGGACATACACCCAGAGCTACGGGAGAAGCTGGAGAGTCATAGCTTTCTCCCCACCGAATTAGGCTAATAAAGGAATGATTAAAAAAACACAAATGGTTGATCAAGGGCCCGGCCCGGCCCGGCCCGGCCAGGCCCGAGGATAGAGAATCTAAACTCTACCCTGAGATGGGGAACTCTGAGTTTCCAGTTCCAGAATAGCTGATTTGAGTTGGTTCAATCAACTCAGAGTAGGTTCACTCAGAGTTAAGTGTGTGTATCACCACTATAAAAAGGCAGCATGAATGGAGCCATGATACTACGATTCACCGTCGGCGGAAATACTCATGAGCACATACAGCGAGTTTGAAAATGTATTTCGTTAAAAAAGCAACACAGCGGCTGCTGCAAAACAGAGAGAATTTGCATGGGAGAAAATTGTTGCTAGAGTAAATGCGTATATTCCAATATAGTGTATTAATTTCATATTTAATCATAAGTATAATATTACTGGTGAAATGGTATTGAACCTATAATCTATTTCATTTAGGTGCGATCCTGCGGGCGAAAAAGTCCTAGGCCTACTAATCCCATTCTGTGGCTGCAGCACCACCATTAACAGAATTATAATTCATAATCTTTTATTTCGAAAGGGTTTACATCATTCACCTGCAATCCTGTGGAACTTCTTTTTAATGGCTCTAACTGGTTTGTGTCCAGGGAACACTACAAAAACATCTAAAAAACGTTTCAGAGCGAGTTGCATTCTTCTCACGGCTCTGCATACAGTGGCTTTACAAATATGCTCCGCATCACCAATGTTGTAAAGAAAACTGCCGTTTGCAAAAAAAAAACGTAATGCGACACAAAGAATCTGCGGTCGGATGTGAGAGCATGTCAAGGATGGGTGACGTTAGTGATATGAAGACGGATAAGGTTATATAAGCCTACATATCTGGTGGACTGTGAAGAAAAACGATACCGCTTAAATAGGTAGTTATCTGAAAATGAAAATGCATCTAGTCTCAATATCATCTCCTGACATATGTTCAACTCCCTGCAAAGTAATACAGCTTCTTCATCAACGGGATCGTCTACCAAAGGGTCGGTTTTGAGAAAAAAACGTTTTATAGTGTGCCTAACAGTTAATAAACCAGCCCTGTTTTTTTATTCATGCAGATAACAAACTGCACAAAAATGCGCCTGATACAGACTGAATGAATGAATGAAGAAATGAAAGAGCGCTGTGTCAGAGGGAGGAGACTGAGAGAAACTCGAGGTTTATTGAAGAAAACCTGCTCCCGACCAGATTAGGTTCACAGACTCAGTTACCATAGTAACTGACTCTGAGGTTAAGTTACCTCTCTTTCTGAAACGGGCTAGAGTAACTTCTCTTTCTCAGGTTTGATTAACCTCCCTTTCTGAAACAGAAAATCCAGAGTTTCCCTCATCTCAGGGTTAACAAACTCAGAGTTTTCACTAAACCTGCTTTCTGAAACGGACCTCAGGTTAACATTTCTGTTTTTTGTTATGTCTCAATTCATTCACTTATCTGATGTACTTTATCTCTGTGGTTGTATCTGTTCATCAGAATTACAAGTACACCACTGAAGAATATCAATTAAGAACTCGTAAATGTGGAATCCAAACCCAGGAGGTACAAACACAATCAACAAGGTGAATGCATTCACACAATGGTAACAAAAAAACAACTGAAAGAACTAACTTTTCTGCATTTGTCAAGTGTTAATAAATGTGATGTGTAAGTCACAGCCTGCAGAGTCTATCTCAGTTCCACACGTTTTAGGAGACACTCCATCAATAATTAAGGGAATGAATAATTTATAGGAAATCATTAAGGGTGACAAAGCTCCCTGTCACCCTATAATTGTACACCTATGTTTGAGGTTGACATGCCATGCTGTCTAACACAATATTTTCCTTAAAATGCGACACTGCAGACAGCACATTAGTATTTATTTTGAAATCATGCCACCTTCAAAACGTTCAAGTGGCATATAAACCTGCTTCTTAAATTAAGATCTGTTTTTCTGTTGTTAGAAAGAAATTGATTTACTTTTGCTTGCTAAAGTGTTTGACTATAACTATAAATATAGACACTCCTGAAGAATGCCCTGATTATGCCATTCCACTGTATTATTTTGTTGAAGCTTTGAATTTTAACCAGATGAAGTCATCTGTATTCCCCATTGTCAGGTGGGACTGAATGTGTCTCTGCGGAATATATTCAGTGACAACTTTCTGATTCACCTCCCTCTGAATACCTTTTTTGCTCAGCCATTTTCTCTTATCTCTTCTCTTATCTGCATTTCATCTCACCCACAGGCATTACCAACATGTCTGGTATTTGCAGGTCATACTGGATGTGTAGCTGCAAGTTGCAACATCATGGCATTTTATTAGAATCTTTGCCAGAAGACGTACATGTGGCTCCAGAGATGACAGGTGTAGCCACTTATGATCTGAACAAATGAACCCCATCTAATTGTTTGTCAGAACAGGAGAAACAAGCATTTCCCATCACTGTTTCTTAAAGACGACTTCACAAAATGTCCTATAGGAAATCTGGTTTCAGTATTTTGTCTATCAAACCTTCTACAGACATGTTCCCACTGCAGGCTGAGTCTTAATTATTGCATGCCAGTCTTTGCACATGTACACAAGCCTAAGGCCGTTACCAAGTTTGAAATCAGGATGCATCATACACAGCTACACAGATTATCTGCAGTCTGATCACAAACATACTTATACAAGATTGGAAAATAACAGTGCATGACACACTACACAACATTATTAAGAGCTTGCCAGAGGCGGCGACGCATCACCTTATGCTTTTATCTGTCACGTACACGCTCATCTCTTCATCTGTCAGCCTCTTTCTCTCTTTCAGACACTCTCTCTCTACTTCTGCGTCTCTCTCATTTGAATTTCTTTCCAACCCTGGTCCAAACTCTCTCTTTGTCTGTAGACTACCTCTTCTCCACTATGATTTCTTTCACATTAGCTGTCCATCAAGTATGCATGATGAGGCTACACTTGCTCTGTGGTAACCATTTTAAAATATATTTCCTTTTTTCTCTCAGGTGCTACTGTAAAAGTTTAGATTTTTGCAAAACTATCGGAACAGTCCCTGTAAGGAGAAATGTGATTTTTAACCACTCACAATGTCTGACATTCTGTGCTGAACACAGCAGTGATGAAGACCAGGACCTAGGGCTGGGCAATATATCGATATTATATCAATATTATTATATGAGCCTGGATATCGTCTTAGATTTTGGATATCGTAATAGTGTAGTCTTTTCCTTTCTTTTTAAAGGCTACATTAAAGTGATGTAATTTTCTGAACTTACCAGGCTTACTATCTGTTTTATTATTTGCCTTTACCCGCTTAGTCATTATATCCACAATATTGATGATTATTTCTCAAAAATCTCATTGTGAAAATATTTTGTGAAAGCACCAATTTTCAATCCTACAATATCGTCATCATATCAACATCGAGGTATTTGGTCAAGACTATCGTGATATTTGATTTTCTCTATATTGCCCAGCCCTGCCAGGACCTAATTGTGATTGTCAGAAAGGGGCTAACCAGGGACAAATCGGGGAGTTGAAGTAAGGAATAATTGCGGGAGGGCTATGGAGATGGAGATTCCCCCTCATCTCTTTATTTTCTGTTTTGTCCGCATGTCCTCTTCAGTCCTCTCACGTTTTCACCCCAGCAGTCTCTAATAGCTGTTACACACCAACCAGACGGCCGACCGTCGGCAGAAAAGGCAGTCGGACTGATCAGTCAGGTCCCCGAGGTCCAAAAAGTTCCTCAGAACACACTGAGGCGACGGCGACTTGAGCATACGCTCTGCGCGTGCGCGAAATGTAATACGTCTCCATAGCAGCAGGCGGCGCTTCTCTGTATTGTTTCCCAGAAAATGAAAACCGGCAGCTGATAGGATGAACGCGTCACATGGGTCTTTTTTCTCCGGAAATTCACAGCCAGACTGTTATGGCGGCTTGTTCAGAATACAATCTCATATTGTACTAAAATAGTTCACTGAAACGAGTTTCTGAAAACATTTTAAGCAAGAAATAGGCCGTGCAGTTGCTGAATCTGTCTTCATTTCAGATCGACAAAGGTCAGTTTAAAAGATTTTCATCAGATTTTGAGAGGCTCATCCGCTCGCCGGGTGAGTCCCGACTGCCCTGTTTCCGACTGAGCATGTTGGGTCGGCCAAAATAAAGGCGGACAGCTCCTCCGACGGACAACGGCACGGAACACACCGAACAGACTCGAGTCACCAACCTCGCCAGACTGTCCGACGGCCGATAATCGGGTTGGTGCGTCAGCGCCTTTAGACCAGAAGGCTACCTGCTCCGCTCTAGTTACTTCCATAGACCTCTCCTTCCTCTAGCTGATTTGGATATTCAGAATCACAAAAACAACATACACTAATATTAAATTTGTGTGGTTCTCAGTGAGAAGCTATGTATATAAGATAAGATAAGCCTTTATTGTTTCCTATAGGAGAAATTCATCTTGGGCATTCGAGAGAAACGAAATGGCGACACATTGCACATAAACACACATTAAATGCGCTGGTTACGCAAATAAAACCAGCTTCAAGCTACCGTAAGCCTCACTGCTGTTGTCCAAACCTACAGTTTAATACTGGTGCATTAATAATTTAGAGCTGCAAACAACCTGACACCTACATCATTGGTGTCCAGTTTGGCTATACTGTCCTGTTACTAGAAGCTAATTCACATCTTCCAGCCAATCAAAATCAAGAATTCTGTGACAGTAAACAGTTTTCAGATTTCAGCTGTGAGCTTATTTAATTAAAAGAATCTTCATTTAAAGGGCTTACTTCAGGATGAGATACTGAGAAAATAAATATCGGGAGCTAAATCTCAGAGATGTGAGAAAATAGGGAAAGAAAATCCTATAATGTTGTGAAAAGAAGATTGGTTATATCTTCAAGAAACTCTCTAAACAAAGAGCTCTTCTTTTGACTCTCTCTTTGCAAGTCTCATCAGGGCCTTCCTATAGATATATTACTGTAAATTGTCTTTCCTTACCTATTGGATCTTGCTACATGCTGGAATGCAGTACATAGATATTCTAGATGGCGTGTTGCTTTGTCATATTAGTCTGATGAATGACCTGCAATCTTAAAACTCTTTTCATGCATCAAAAATATTGCAAGAGCCCTAAAGCTTGCAAAAGGTGTATTCATTTAATCACTTACATTCAAATTTCAGTGCACGGAGATATGGACATAAGTGGCTAAGCTAGTAGAGCCTCATTATAGTGCAAACCAATTTGAAATAGAAGAATAAAGGTCAACCTTGAGATCAAATGTACACCAAGAGCTTTAAAATGTTTTGCTCAAGGGCACTTGTTGACATTATATGGTTCCTTCATCCCTTCAGATGTGATTTAAATCAACAACATCCTCATGGTTTGCATGTTTTACATACTGCTGTCTTGGCAGGTGTTTTCACATATGCCTGTATGAAACAGAACCTACAGTACATGCAAATTCGTCCTTATGCAGATGTTTTTCCTTTAAGATTGCATACATTAAAGTAGCATACAGCAACTACTGACTCTTTCTATATACACATACCTCCGCATGCACAGCAGGTTTAATTAACTACAAGTTGCAACACGTCAGTCACGTCACGTCACGTCAGTTAACAATGAATTTAGAAATTTCATTCACTTTATTTGAATGAGCTGCCATCAGATTTTCAGTTAACTAAGAGACATTTCAGATGTAATTAAAGGGTAGATATTATGCTCATTTTCAGATTTATACTTGTATTTTGGGTTTCTACTAGAACACGTTTACTTTACACGTTTTTTTCTCATACTGTCTTTCTGAATATACCTGTATGTCTGAAACCAGAGACGGTTCAGAACCAAGACGCCTGACCTCAGAGTAATTTCCTGTATCTGTGTCACGGGGGCTCAGCCACTTGATTTCAATGGGAGAAATGAACGTGAACACAGATTATAAGCAATTCTTTAAATATTAAAGAAATATTGGACCCATTCTTCACAAGCCACATATCTCCACACTAAAATGGCATTTTTCAGACGGACACAAACTTGCGAGATCTGGCAACACAAATAAGCATTATGCGCTATCTTTAGTAATTGGGATTTTTTTTTTTTTCGTTTTAGTGCCTGTCTCCCCTCTCCCGAAAAATCCCAGTCTGCTGTGATTGGTCAGCGTTTCCAGGTCTTCAGCATTTGCATCAACATCTATATCCACGCTTCCCATTCATTTCTATGGGAGCAGCCGTGCAATGCATTCTCGTAGCATTGCGGGGACTTCGGAGAAGCTGGGCTTCGAGTCGCCTGCTCCTCATTTGCATAAAGTTGAATCCAGGCTACTTTTTTCAAATGAGGGGCAGTAGCTCGGCTCATCGGCTCTCAAAAACTCATGAAAATCTTTTAAACTGACCATTGCCGATCTGAAATGTAGACAGATTTAGCAACTGCATACTGCATGCGTTTGTCCAATCAGGTGCATCTATCTGCGTTGTAGGAGGGTTTAGCCTGTTTTCTAAGCTTGTCAATGGTCATTGAAAAGAAACTGATAACAGCTAGTGGCAAGCCCACTAGCGTGCAATGCTGGGAAACGGGGCTAACCCTTCTGTGAAAATAAAGACTATATGGACACGTACCATGAATCTCTGCACCGTCATTGCAGCAGGGAGGTGACTGTAACGGCACTGTAGCGACACTTTCTACCTATAGTATAGTTGTGACATCAAAACCCGGAAGTCCTGACGGCTCATTTAAAGTTGTGTGCGTTTCCCTGTGGATTGAGTGTTTTTGATACTTTCCCAGTAGCACCTAGACTAGCTTTATAATTAAACATGACATGGGAATCTCATTTTTACAATATGGGACCTTTAAGACATCTTCAGTTAAATTACTGTAAACAAAGTGTGACACATGGCAGAAGGTAAACAATTGAGACAGAAAGATTATGATTCTATCTATCTGTTTGACCTGCAGGACTAACTGAAGCCAAATCGCCGTGTAGGCATTTCTGGGCAGCAGTTGTGCTGCTTGTGCCAGGCTGTGACTTGGCAACCTTGTACAAGTGTGAATGACACCGCAAAATGAGGATGTTTAAGACAAGGTCAAGTGATTTTCAAACAAATTCATCATCTGACGTAAATGCAAAGAGGTCAGTTAAGGCTGCGCGAGCATTCATTATTCATGAGTGGGTGAAAGGAAGCGCACACGTCTCACCAAGTAGAGGACAAATGAATATAAACATCACCATCTCTCCTTCTCTTCTTACCTTTGTCTCTGAGGGGATTTTACCCTTGGATCAGTCTCAAACATATGTCAATATATTGACTGGAATAATGCATTGAACTCCCGGAGGAATCCGTTTCCTTCCCTCCCTTTCTTGACAGCGTGTGGAAGATTGAAGCCATCCTCTTTCTCATTCAAGGGAAACTGCACTGGCATTACGATGTTTCAATCAGCTTGCTTTGAAGACAAGTAGCAATGAGAGCTTGCAGCTAATGAGGATTTGCTGAAAGATCAAATAAGCTTTCAAACTCCTTCAAAAGTATTGTACATGAAATTAAAACATTCTCTGAGAATAAGTAGATATGCATGGACCAAAATGTGCCTCATGCACACTGGAGCCCAAGTCCAACGAGAATGGAAACACAGTGTGTGAATTCTGCTCCCCATTCTTTATCTTGACTTTAAGTGTGGGTTTTTCCATTACCAAGAGGAAGTAGGGGCAGCCAACCCCAGACTGTCTTCCCAATGGCTTAGCTCAGTTGGCTGGAAAAATAGATTTCTAGCGTTCCACACTTTCAGTAAAATCACAGGAACAAACAGTGCCTCTGTTTAATTTGGAACTCACCTAGCCACTAAATATGATTAATACATGAACTTGTCAATTACAGGCAGGCAAAAACAGGCCAGAAATAAGTAATATATCACTGCTGATGTAATTTAGAGTCAGCACTGGCAGCAGAGTGGAAACAAAGAGGGGGGTCCAAAGACATGACGAAAAAGCCACTGATGAAAGATTGGACTTGGTAAAGTAATGGTACACCCGGCCCATTCTTTTACTGTACTTTTCCGCACCTTTCTGTGCTTCTGCTGATACTTTGATCTCTCTCAATTAAACTCTCCACATCTGCCACCGTGCTGTGCCACCCAACTCACAGTGCCACAGTCATAAATCATTTCTACCACAGAGGCAGCGAGCTAGGCAGTCTGCTTCCTGGGAACAATGTGGTCTGGCTAGGGTTTTGTTAATACACAATTACTCCTTTTCTACCCATGTTTTTCGAGAAATTTACTTTTCTTAAATGGCATCATAGATTTTTTTATATAGGAATAGTACATTGCAATAATTTGGGAAACATGCTTATTTGTTTTCCGACGAGTTACGTAAGAATATCGATAGCACTCTTATGTCTGTATCTTCAAATGTGAAGAAGCTACGTCTCTAATTAGTAGGAAAAAAATAGCTTGCTACAGGAAACAATTTGTGTTTGAAACAATGTTTTTTAAACATTTATTGTCATGTTTCAGAATATACCCAATATAATGATAGTTAATAGTTCTGATAAATATTGCAAAAAAGTAAACATACTGGTGCTTTTTTTTATTATTATAGATAATAGAGTAGCCCACCCAAACAACCACATGCATATCCTAACCATATTTCTTCCCACCACTGCTTTCGATGAAACATTAAGAACTTTAGACAGCTCTCTGTCTGCCACCATCTTTCTACGGGTCCTTTGCTTCTCTCACAAAAAGTCAAGGGTGTTTTGTTTTTATATTGCAATAATTCTACTGGACCATGAAATGTCATCTTCTCCAACATGATGCTTCACTTCCCCACAGGGGCAGAGGTGGTTTGGGAGGGCGTTGACATTATGCTGCCACATTTTAGGATGCCTGTCCTTAACAACACACTGTTATTATTTGTGAAGCTTAAACATGACTGCCACAGCTTCATTACATGCAGGAGAAAGAGAGAAAGAGAAAAATAGAGTATGCATCCGCCAAGGCTGCACACAGAAGTAGCTTTCAATCTTATCCAATATTAAGAAATGATGATCTGAATCTAAAATACATGTTCATGGAATACTTGTCCTTCTTGATCTAGAACTGCAGCTAATTCATGTATTAACTAGATTTATGGATGAAGTAGGGCATTCTGATAGATACGTCCTACCTGACAATATGAACTATCCTACTTTTAACTACATATGGATGAAGTAAGGCATTCTGATAGATATTTCCTACCTGACAGAATGGGCTACCATACTTTTATCTACATTTATAGAGTAAGTACTCAGTGCTTATAAATATTCCCTGCCTGACAGAATGAGCTACCATACTCATAATCACATTTATAGAGTAAATAGTCCATTCGGAGAGATATTTCCTACCTGACAGAATGGGCTACCATACTTTTATCTACATTTATAGAGTAAGTACTCAGTGCTTATAAATATTTCCTACCTGACAGAATGAGCTACCATAATCATAATCACATTTATAGAGTAAATAGTCCATTCGGAGAGATATTAACTACCTGACAGAATGATCTACCATGCTTTTAACTACATTTATAGAGTAATTTGTCCATCCTGATAGATATTTCCTACCAGACAGAATGAGCTACCTTACTTTTAACTACATTTATGAAAGAAGTAGTGCATTCTGATGAATATTTCCTACCTTACAGAATGAACTACCTTACTTCTAACTACATTAATGGATGAAGTAGGGCATTCTGATTGATATTTCCTTCCTGACAGAAAAGTATGAGCTACCATACTTTTAAGTACATTTATAGCGTAAGTAGTCCATTCTGATAAGATATGTCCTACCTTACAGAATAAGCTACCATACTTTAACTACATTCATAGAGGAAGTAGTCTTTTCTGATAGATATTTCCTACTTGACAGATTGACCTACCTTTCTTTTAACTACATACATGTATGGACAAAGTAGGGTATTCTGATAGATATTTTCTACCTGACAGAATGAACTGCCATACTTTAATTCTTTTCTTTTGGCCATGGTTTAACCATTCACCACATTTTATTAAAATAATATTTAAGGAAAAATCTGTGTGGAGCTATTTGATAACTGTCTTCCTGGTTTCTTTAAATGTGTACCTAAAGTTCCTCTGGGAATAATTATTTTATTTATATCAATATACAGACTTTTTGTTTGTTTACTCATATTTTTTGTTTGCACATGCAAAAAGTCCATTACTCCTAAGTCCTAAACTGTAAAGCTGTTAAGTCCTGACTTAAAAGAGTGACAGGAAATTACAAGCATGATATCAAGTGGAATTCCTTGACCATTTTGTTTCATGTCTAACACATTAACCACAACCACCCCCCAAACCTCCGAACACTCCTTTGTAGTGGGTTTTATGCCAAACGAAGCAAAAACACAGCTTGACTCAGCCAACAGTGATCAGTGCCTGGCCTCCAGAAAGTGTCAGTCAAGGAAAGCCATGGGAACAGAGGGAAGAGTCCTACCAAAGCTTGTACAGTTTTTCACAGGTGATGAGCTGACAAGCCATGGGAAATGGGAGGTTCATGTTCTGTCTGATTAGCCTGAAGCTGTTAGAGAGGCTCCTGGGTTGTTACATTGCTGCAGTCAACAGGGGGGGATGTGTGTGGCACTCATATTAGTCTTATCATACACTTTTGCTGCTTTCTAATAATAATAATAATTTATTACATGTATATAGCGTTTTATCATAGACACTCAAAGTGCTTCGGGGTGGGGGGGGGGTGGGGTGTGACATGTGATCTCCTTAGCCATTTCCACTCATTGAAGAAGACAATGAGATGCAGTTTAGAGCTCAGTCAGATATGAATGTCTATGCTTAAATGTTTACAATCAATAATTGTACTACCATCTCAATTCAGAGAATAAAAAAAGCCCTGCAGGTAACCATAGCAACAACACCTCTGCTACTCGTCAGCAGCCTAGAACATTGTCTACCAGCCATTGAATGTAAGTCATCCTGATAACTCTTTCTACAATATCTGCACATGGTAACTACAACCTGGAAAATATTCTCCAGAATTACCTCCTAACCAAAAGTTATATTATGCTGAAAGTTATATTATCCTGAAAGCATAATATGGCAAACTCAAGCCGATAAAGAACAGATGGACATGTTGACCTGAATGTAGTATTTCTTGGTAATACTAACACAAGGTAGTGTCCCACTTTACACTTGTAAAGGTTAACTAAACACCCCATTTTTTTAAGCAGCTCAACACAAAACAATGGACTTTGTGCATTACAGCAACAGACACATTGTACAAGCACTTACATACAACGTGGCGTCTCCGTTGCAAACTATCCAGCATGGCCTGCCTTTGGCGAGGGGGAGAAGGGTTCTCTGCATCATCATTCTGCTCAAGGAGCGGCCCGAAGCTCAAATCACAGAACGTATGCGCTAATCGCATGTCAAAATAATTAGTGGCATTAAAAGAAATTTGTGTTTACTCTTTTTTATCACGTTAATTTTGACAGCCCTATGTATGTATGGTTAGGGTTAGGGGTTAAAAAGCATGAAAGTCGGACGAGCCACGTGCTTACCTTTCTTTCCCCTTACTACATAAAGGGCACACTACGTCCAGCATTGGTACTGAAGGTTGTTGTACATTTCTGAGCTGTGAACTTTTCCACAATGAATATATTTCTAGGGATAGCGGGCTGTCAGTCTACAGTCAACACCTTTTGCAAAAATTGATAGGTTTACTCCTGATTGTATACCTCTGATTGTATACTTTTATGAGTTTTAAAGATGCTTTTAACTTATTTTAGATTGAATATAATTTATTTTAGCATATTGATTTCAAGGGTTAGGTGTAAATCATATGCTTGACTGCATATGCCTGCATATGTTTGTCTTATATAAACTTAATTTCAAGGACAGAGAAAGTTGATGAATGTTGTTGGACCTAAAATAGCAACTCATTTCCACTCCTGAGTGAAGCTGTCATGAGTGTGTCACTGGTTTGAGAGGAATGCGTGTCGATTCAAATGACTTACAAGAGCTTTGTGTGTTTTTGTTAATGTTTAAGTGGTGAACATGAGAAAAATGTATGTGTAATATGTTAGGTTTAAGAGGCTGCCCGAGTGTCTCTGCGGTTGTTACATGTCAGGTATTAACGTAAAAGTGACATATTGGCTGTGAACATGGTGATGTGAGAAGCTTCAAATACACCTGGTAATTATACATATTGCATGCTCTGGGGCTGCTTTTGAAAGTGAAAAGCTGTCATTAATCATTGGATTAATTGGAATGAATGTGGGTGTTCAGTAGATACAGTTCTTCATTCATCAAATTATATGTGAACAAAGTACCAAGATTAATATCCGAATATTATTTTAATGCCACTTCATTTGTATTTAAAGATTACATCTACATGATCCTCTCTAAATGTGCAAGTGTCAAACTTTAGTAAGAACCATCATCAAATTATAGAACTCTATTTCTCGAGCTATTTACAAGTGATACATACTGATTAGGTTCCTTACTGCTTATAATAATTTGCTTCCTTATCTTACTACTTTGAAAGTAAAGCTAAAGGATTCTGCGAGAAACAGACAAAAAGCTCTCCTCCCAAGAAAAATGACAATATCAGATGTTTCAGCAAATGCCTCCAAATGACATACATTCAAGTGAAATACAGTATCCACGATGTTATTGATATAGGCATTATGACTGTTGTCCTATGGGAGCGAAGAGGAAATAGTGTGATGTCATAGAGCCACAAAGTGCACAAAGGGAGATCAAGTTGCTGGATGGGTCAGCAAAATTTCAGACTTTGACAGCAGGAGACAGCTGATCATTTCCTGTGTCCTACCGACAATCAACATTGTTTTTGTTTAACCATGTCCACAATTGTTCCTTAACTTTGAACATGCAATAACTGATTATTTGGCCATCTGGGGGGCAACAAAAACAAGTAATAATAATAATACTATTCTGATATACTATATTATCATCTTTCAAGTTGATATGGCAAACTTGTTAGCAAACAGTTGCTTATTTGCACATCCAGCAGATGCACAGTCCTGTTTCTGGCCACCTGGCAAATGTAAGTTCAATATTCACTAACCTTTTAGATCTCTTTTGGTCTCCACCAGCTTTTGAGGGAAATATCTGGTACTTTAGCTTAATCCTCCACCATGTACACCAGCTAGTCGCTAACTGTGTAGGTCTTTCATTTGGTGCCGGCAGATGACAGGCATACAGTGTGTTTATCAGAGCCCCCTGCTGCATCTGTAACAACACTGATGAGAACAGTGGGACTTGATCAAAACAGTAAAGTTGTGGTCATTAAACCCTTACAATGGGCTGGAAGACTGAGGGGGACTGCAGAGTTTGGTGATAATTAGCTGTGGGTTCGTCACTAAGCAAACAAACATTTGATCCATAATACAATGTTGATAACAGCAGCTTTAAAGCAAAACTTTACTGGATCCTAAGGATCTAAGTGTAAAACTAGGGAAATAACTATCAATAAGCTGTAAATCTCTGTTTACAGATCCTCGTGAAGCTTTTCATTAGTGGCACATTCAATAACTTTCTCCCTTACTGTGTTATAGCTTACAATTCTTCCGGAAATTAATTAAAAGATTCAGCCAGAACGTCTACAGTCATTGTAGCTGCAGTTGGTAACGTCAACTATGATATTTGTAGTGATATTTATGTTGTTGCAACCTGCTGATTTTAAAAGAAGTACATGTGTTTAATCGTGACGTAAAGCTCTTATGAGCCACTGTATACGAAAGTGATCTAGAGCAGAGAAATTCCTTTCACTTCAGCTAATCAAATTCAAGTGCTGGTTTCACACATCTCTTGGAGTATACCATTAAGGAGGTAGTCTTGCTAACTGCTGACCTCATTTAAAGGAGGGTGTTTCTGAAGTGGCTTAGTACTGTAACTAAGTTCATAGCTAATTCTTCACTCATCCAGTTGTATTTCCCTCTTATATTTGATTTAAGGAGGATGAAATGATTTTTGAAGTGAGTCGCTCTGCAGCAAGTATCCTTTCAGAGAGACTTCTGAGCTCTGAGGCATTTGTTATTTTTTTGCTGACAGTTATATTTAATATCAAGGGAGAGTTGAGTGTAGATCAGTGGCGACAGTGGAAATGATCAGCTAGAAACTGTGTAGGAGTCTTCCAGTACCTGAGCAGTTATTAGGTTCATGCTGAGCTGTAATCAGTAGAGCTTGTCAAGTAGCCACCATTACTTAATGTCATATGTAAACACTTATAGGAAATGCTGTAAATGAGCAGGAACTTGATTCAGATAGAGTTGAAGTTTTGAGCCAAAGTGATTTATGCGTCAAGAGAAAAATGCTTCCAAGAGAACCAGCATGTAAGTTTTAATCTTAATAGGAATAAGAACACATTGAATGCAGCTATAATTATATTCCAGTCTGCAAGTCAATTAGAATTCATAGTGAAGTTTTGTCTGATTGGTCTGAATTTAAATCGCTCTCATTTTAAGGAGCTGAAAATGGATTTGATCAGTGTTTTAAGTAATCCTACTTGTGGATTTTTATACTGCGTTTGGAGAAGAAATGGTCCTATCTGTGGAAAAAAAAGAGAAATGCAATTTTGAAATGATTTAGATAAAGGGTTTAGACCTCTTGCAGTTAAAGTTAGTCTGTCCCACACAATGTAGTTTGCATCAGTGAGCTTCAGCACTTTGCACAAGTCACACTCCAGTTATTGATATGCTTTTGCAAGGCCTTTGGCAAAAAGGTCAGATGTTCATCATACAATAAATAGAGGTGAGGTGCCGCAGAGTAATCTGCGTTCTCTACAAAACATCTTTTCAGGTGACATAATTTAATGACACCAATTATATGCCCTTGACTCATCATATCTCAGTAAATCACTAATGCATAAAGTGTTGGAGCCAATATGGGTGTTTCGATCATTTGGTGAGGTTGTCATGGCATTTGAGCTCCAGGCCAGTGGTAGGGGGCAACATCACTGTTACGGTAGTAGCCCTCATTGTTACTCAATATATTGCCCCTTTGTACTTTGTGTTTTTGCATGGTGGGAGGCATAATTTTAAACACAATTGCAAGATAAAGATAATCCAAGGACTGCAGGACAATGCTACAAGTCAAACTTCAGGTCCATGGCCCGTCAAGCCCACAGCAACCCACCAATGACAGATATCTCCAGTTAGTGATTGGTATATGATAAATGGATGGCTTGAATTTGTTCTTAATGTGAGACAGTGTCAGTTGGCTGTCATAGGCACTAACATTTTTGTTAACTTTTGTGGCCAATTAGGTACTAAATGAAACTTGTTGTATTCTAGTACCTGGCCCAGGTATTTCTTGAATGGGAGCAGTTTTAAAGCAACCATAAATAATCCGGCGCAAATGGCAAATTTTTATTTGTTCACTTCACGGATTAAACAAAAGACATATGATGTGTAAACATTTTATCAGAATACATCATTGAAAATCTGATTTGAAATATAGGAAATATTGGACTGCCACTTTTTAAAAAAAACAATTCCAGTGCTGGTTCCATTATATCAGAATTTTGGTTAGTCGTCATGGAAACATTAATTTGTCATGTGACAAGAGCTGGGAAGATTGGCAGAACAAGCAGCCAAGTGACAGTGCTCTGATCCCATGGAAATCACAATTGTCAGATTATAATAAAATGTATGGTCAACGGTGTCTGGTGTTCGATTAAGAGTATGACAACTGTAATTTGTCAGCAACATAAACCCCTTAACACCTCCGCTCTGATCTAAAGTCTTGATGCAGCTGATGGTGGGTTGTTTACTGTATGTCATGGTCCGGAGCTGAAAGCAGTCTGCTACAGGTGCAGTTCATTATTCTTATGATTTGGATGGTGATTAGCTGTGTTCGAAACCGTTCCCTATTACGGAAATAGTGCACTATAGACCTTTTTCACGGCAGACATGTTGACATGTCATAGTAGGAGAAGCACTGGTGTAGTTAAAACCATTAATGATGTCTGCATTCCATTTAGGAGAGGCCCTGGTATTGTACATGCTGACTCACTGAAATAGCTTACTGGGACACCTGATGGAATTGAGCCATTGTTAAGGTTACCAATTTCAGCTGTGCTTTTCCTACTATGACAAGTCAAAATGTCTGCTGTGAAAAAGGTCCATATAGTGCGTTCGCCATTTTGTAGTGGTGTTCAAATTCTCTGCAGGTAATTTCATTCACTATATAGTCCACTAATAAAATACAACGCACAGCTAATTTAAGTGTACATACGATGTACCCTACATAAGTCACGCAACAGTGTGTTTTCAGTGAGTGTTCCTCTCGTTTGGTCGTTCCCTATATAGTTCACTATTTAATAAACACTGAGGAGGATGTGAATGAGGGAACAGTTTCGAACACAGCTATTGACTCTCATGTGGTTAAATGAGAGGTGTGATAGCTTGAAGGGACGACCACACTGACCACCACAAGGTCTTTTTTAAATCATATATATATATATATATATAGCAGAGCTGCTGTTGCCAGATATAAGCTCAGGGGCTCCAAGCCTTTGCACTAACCTGCTTGGGGGTATGGCAGGCAGCAGAATGTGGCATTCTCGCCACCTGGTGGTGGTTACAGACAGCCATCCCAACGCCCACAAGGGTTTCGGCCCCGTCCCCTGGCCAAAGGTGCACCTCAGAGGAAACGCCCCCCCAGAGGTTCAGGGCCTCATGGGGGTAACCCTTAGGGGTATGGGGGCGGCCGTCAGAAATCATCCCCAGCTATGCCTGGACAGCTGGGTGAGAAAAGTTTCAGACCCGTGGGTAGTGGCTACGGTATGAAACGGGTAGAGAATTCAGTTTCGCCGCCGTCCCCCTCCATTCTCGCGGGTCCGCATGACCATCGTCAGGGACCCAGTCCAAGCTCAGTTTTTAACAGAGATTTTGATCCTTCTGCAGAAGGATGCAATCATGAAAGTTGATCCCAGCGAACAGCTCGCTGGCTTTTATTCCATGTATTTCCTCGTTCCGAAGAAGGATGGAGGGTTGCACCCCATCTTGGACCTAAGGCGGTTAAATGCCTTCATAAAGGTTCTGCCTTTCAAAATGCTCAACACAAATCAAGTCTTGGAATCCATAGAAAAAGGAGAATGGTTCACCACTATAGTTCTGAAAGATGCGTACTTTCACGTGCCCATCTGCCCAGACCACTAGCCTTTCCTTTGGTTTGCCTTCCAGGGACAAGCGTACCAATTCAAGGTCCTGCCATTTGGCCTGTCCCCCAAGGGTGTTTACCCGGGTGGTAGGGGCCACCTGGTCTTCTCTTCTACTGTCAGGGATGAAAGTCATTCCTTATTTGGACGACTGGCTGATTTGTGCTCCGTCTCCCAGCCAAGTCGCAGAGGACACAAGGACACTTGTCTCACACATCCAGTCCCTGGGTTTCACGGTGAATGTGAAGAAAAGCAACCTCGAGCCAAGGCAGCAGGCAGTCTCTGTGGGTCTTTGCCTGAATTCCGTCACAATGTCGGCATCTCTCACTGCTCAGAGGGTGCTGACCATCCTGACCCTCCTGGACCGATTCCAGCTGGGCAGGCAGGTGGAGTTGGTTTAGTTTCAGAGGCTGCTGGGTATGATTTCGGCTGCAGTGGCTGTTGTTCCCTTGGGCCTTCTCAGGGCTCTGCTGCTGCAGAGATGGCTGAATGCCTTCAAACTTCACCCGAAGTGGGACAGGCATGTGAAGCTCAATAACAGGACGTGTGTCGCTTACATGCCTTCAAACTGTGCATCCATGGCAGGACTGGGTGCTTTTGCTTCAAGGAGTCCCCCTTGGGAAAATTCCTTCACGACGGGCTGTGGTGACGACGGATGCCTCCCTGACTGGTTGGGGAGCAGTCTGGGAAGGCTGGATGGTGTGAGGTATGTGGGAACGCCCTTGGAGGGGAGCACACATCAATATTTTGGAGTTGAGTTTGGTTCACCTTTCTCTGAAAGCTCTCCACCCTCCGTCCAACTTGATCTCCACTACTTTTAGTCGCTTCTGGACTCGGGGAGGGGGGCTAGCACCATTAAGGTGTACACTTCTGCTGTATCCCTCTTCCATGAGGCTGTGGGTGGTGTCATGGTGGGGAGACATCCCTTGGTGTCCCAATTCATTAAAGGAGCATGTAGACTGCATCCATACAGGTTCCCCAGGTCTCCTTCATGGGAGCTACCCTTGGTGCTGAAGGCCTTGACTCAAGCTCCTTATGAACCCATAGAACAGGCTACCCTTAGGTTTCTGTCTCACAAAATGACTTTCCTCTTGGCTACATGTTCCGCTAAGAGGGTTAGCGAGTTGCATGCTCTATCCATTAGTGAGGAATGTTTGAGATGGAAGGCTGAAAACACTGGCGTGTCTCTCTGGACAAATCCCTCTTTTTTGCCTAAGGTGGTTAACCCTCAGACTGTTAACCAGGTGATTGTGATCTTGCACGCATTCGGGCTCTGAGAAGCTCTCACATCCAGCTTTTCATTTGTTTTGATGGCAAAAAGTTGGGGCTCCCTGTGTCTAAACAGACTTTGTGAATGTGAATGTGGCATCCCCCGCACCGTTCGGTTCCACCGTTCTCCTCTCGGCTGCTGGGCGCGATTGTGACGGGCTGGAGTCCTCTGTTTCTCGCGACCCTGATGGTACTTGTCATCCAAGGTAAGGCTGTGGTGACGGTCTGAGTGAAGTTGAAATAGATCGTAAGTTATGACTATAACTATGGATCTATGAGACCGAACGATGACGTCACCATCTCTTGTTGCTCAGAACGGGCAAGAGGAAGAGGTGTGGCCACCTGGATGCTCTTATGGACGGCAGCCAAGCCTCCTAAGGTCAGTCACATGACTTTGTTGACATAATGTCTCGACGATAAGTTGAAGGATTGCATCATTCAAGGTAAGACCGTGGTGACAGTCATCGTTCGGTCTCATAGATCCATAGTTATAGTCATAACTTACGTTCTCACATTAACCGGTTTATTGAACCACTCAAACAGTGCCATGAAGTACATTATAATTATTAGGCCTATTACTGTATATGTGTTGCAATGTCTCACTGAAAATAAAATTAGCGAACGGTGCGTACAGGATTACAGTACCTTATATTGATTATGAACGGCGAAATGGTGATGCGTCGCCTTAAATTTTGCTGCCGCAAGGACTTGTGGGATGGCATTATCTCCTTTCCTTTCGTAAAGGATGGTCCAGTGTATCCAAGGGGGTAAGCTTCTCCCCGCAACGCGTGGCTCCTATGGCGCCATTTTAATGCTAATAAGCCATCACCCGCCGTAAGGATTCCATTGACTGTCACTTTGACAGCGAATAACTTTACATCTGAAGCGTGTAAAGACTCTATTTGTTCATTGTTTATTTCTAAAGAAACACGACAATGTATAAAAGGCTACCTTACCTTGTATCTCACGTTATGGCTCCGTAGCAGACGTTTTTGTAAAAATAGGCTAATGATTGCGTCATAACCACGATTGTGTCAGAAGCTCGCAGGCAGTTTTGACTTACATTAGCTGTTTAAGTTTAATTACTAATGTTAACTAGCATTTTAGTTAGCAAAAATTAGCCTGTGCCTATGTTATCTCCTTACATATACCTACGCTCTCCGTCTCTGTAAGATTGGGAATGATTGAGATTTCTCTTGGCACAGCTACTAGAGACTAGAAACTTGCAGACAGGTTGCTCACGTTACAGCTACGTCTTCGAGCTCAGTTGGCGGCTGCGAAGTAACGCTCAGCCATCATCGGAAAAGTGCTTCTAATATCCTTCACTGGTCTCTGTCCAGAGCAACGGGATCTGTTGGTCCATTTATATACTGTCTATGAGTGTATCCTATGCTAAAGGAGGTAACAAAGAAATCAATGAAGCACCTTTCCTTATCACTTAGACAATTTGAACGGCTCTTGACTCATGACAGCCACTTAACTACTTCCGGGTCATTTCACTCTGTTAGGAACCTTCCTAAGCTAATTTGACTATTCAACCTCAGCCTCTTCCTCCTTTTAATAGAACTTTCTCATGCTCTATAAAAAAGGGAGAGTGGTATCAATCTTCTCCTCTGACTTTAGGCAAGAAAGCAATTAGACTTACCGGTAGCACTTCAAATTACGGCTCGGTAATAAGATGGTAATAGTGGGGTAACAATGTGATAATAAATAGGTAATATATAGGTAATAACATGTAATTACCAAAGTAATAACTGGGTAATACATCACAGTAATAAGATGTAATACTGGGGTAATAAGGTGATAAGAAGGTACCAGATGTAATAACATGCAATTACCAATGTAATAAGTAGGAAAGGGTTCAATAATAACCATATGTATATCTGGGTAATGGTAATATAGTTATATTAATATTGTAATAACATGGTAATAATGGGGTAATATATGTTGATGTTTTCACAGTATTATAGGCTACTATCAGCGTAATACCTTCCAAATTAGATAAAACTTCTTGGAATTTAAAATTGGTACTTACCATATTATAATGCTGAAATTCATCCACCCTTTATGTTCCTTTTCGCTTTTGTTTCAAGGTAATACTTTACAAATTATGTTTAATCTTGTGACTTCTTATCTGGAAACACATCTGGTAGTTTCTGTGTAATAACCATGAATCAGTGCTGCAAAATGCAAAACTCCCTGTTTCTATTGTATTACTATATGTAATAGTATATTAGAGATAAATATAGTAGATAAACAATATAGGTTATACTACGTATAACACTGTATAACAATACATTATGTATTTCCTTTATTTCAGCTTACATGTTAGCTACTGTATATACTACCGCATTACAGTGATGTGTAATTATATTGTTTTTACAATTATCATTGTATAATGTTTGTGACTCATCAACACTGTATGTAAGTAACTGGTCATTGTGTTTCATTTCCCAGTTTCACCCTTTCTAAGTCAAATAAACTGAGGTACGATGATCCCAGTCTCCAGCGCTTGATGGTGGAAGGTGTTTAGCTGCTGGTCAGATTGCACAGGGTTACATGCATGCAGGAAAAGACACATTTCATGGTAATATTAGAATAACAGAGGTGCAGAGATTACCTGGAAACTACCAGAAGCATTTCCAGGTAATCTCTGCACCTTTGGATGATTTGTTTAATCTAATATTACCATGTAATACAATAGAAACAGGCAGTTTTGCATTTTGCGGCACTGATTCATGGTTGTTACACAAAAACTACCAGAAGCATTTCCAGGTAATCTCTACACCTGTTATTCTATTATTACCATGTAATACTATAGAAACAGGGAGTTTTGCATTTTGCAGCACTGATTCATGGTTATTACAAAGAAAAATGGGTTACCCTAACCCTAACCCAGATGTGTTTCCAGGTAAGAAGTCACAAGATTAAACATATAATTTGTAAAATATTACCTTGAAACAAAAGTGAAATGTTCGGAACATAAAGGGTGGATGAATTTCAGCATTATAATATGGTAATTACCAATTTTAACTGCTAAGATGTTTTATCTAATTTGGAAGGTATTGCGCTGATAGTAGCCTATAATACTGTGAAAACATTAACATATAGTACCGCATTATTACCATGTTATTACAATATTAATATAACTATATTACCATTACCCAGATATACATATGGTTATTATCAAACCATTTCCTACTTATTACATTGGTAATTGCATGTTATTACATCTGTTACCTTCTTATCACCTTATTACCCCAGTATTACATCTTTTTACTGTGATGTATTACCCAGTTATTACTTTGGTAATTACATGTTATTACCTATATATTACCTCTTTATTATCACACTGTTACCCCACTATTACCATCTTATTACCGAGCTGTAATTTGAAGTGCTACCGACTTACCTAGTTATTCAGCATCACTAATTCTAACATTGAAAATCCTGGATAAAGTTGGTATTCACATGGCTCTGTTGAACCCAGGATTTTTCAATCTAGCTGTGACAGTGTTCACATGAAAGAGCTGCACATTTAATCAGTTAATTACTAGGGGCTGTAACTATTAATAATTGCATTTATATCCTTAAAATAATTCAAAACCATAGGTATATTATAAAATGTAAGACATGGGTTTTGTCTAAATCTTTAGGGAGAATTAAAGGGAACATATCTCAGTGTAATTGTGTCTGTGTTTAACAACAACATCCTCGCAGGAGGGGCACATCCCAGCCAAATCAGGAATGTTTTGGTGAACCCCACTAATGGGGGTGAGGGTGCTCATTTAGCAGCCAGAGAGAGTCTTGTTTAATCCCACAGATGTGCCTTATCAGTGTTTCCAGTTGTTATTTCCTTACTTCCTCTACACTATGTTTTCTCCTCTGGCAATACAGATGGAAGTTGGGGAAAGAGAGCGGCGTTGACGTCAGAGTGTTGGCTGCAAGAGATCAGCTGTGTGCTGCACCACATGAAGTGTTAGCACTGGTGGCTGTTAGAAACTTTAAATACCGCGTAACTCATATTATTTTAATGGGGGCCTTTTTTTACCGTCATTCATACAATGTTTTAACTTATTTTACCAAACCAGCAAACAAACAGTTCCTCCTTTTGGGATTTCTCGACCGAGCAGGCTTAAAGAAGACCATGTGATACAGTTGAAAGCTCAGGAAAAGCTTGTAAGTGGACACTGAGTTGGAATTGTTGTGTTAAACTACTATTTTCAAGGTGGAGAATGAATTTTCATTCTTATTTTATCCCTGGATGAATTTGTTCCTATGGAGTTTGCACCAAAACGTATTATATCATTGATGTACATATATATCAATAATAGATGTTGTGTATCTTCACCTTAACACATATGCAGCCTTTATTTGATTTATGTGAGGGCCGTGATTAAAGGACCACAAGAGTTATTATGAATAAGCTACAGAGCCGATTCCAAATGATTTCAAGCGCTGATACACCAATCCCTGCAAGCAACAGTGCCAGCACACACACATCTTCAGTACTCATCACTGCATAAGTAAAATATGGATAAGGTATTATTTTTTATTTTCTTTAGTATTTTACCCAATACTACCTAGATTTTACTTTGATTACTTTAAACTGACATTATATCCCATTTCTTGTTGGAAAACAGTAAAAACGTGTCTGTGTTTTACTGCTGCAAGACAACACAGCAATTGCTTTAAACAGGGTCCTCTGAGGGAAATTTACAGTAAAACATTGTATTTAACTTAAATTCATTAGTGAAACATGCTCAGGCTCGGACTCATTTACAGTAACTGATCTGAATAGTTTCTCTCTACATACTAACGTTTTAAATGCCAGTGGGTGGAGTTCAAGATTCCCTCGAGTATGTACAGTTTGTACGAGTAGAGGATGATATGATAGAGTACACACCCCCTATATCCCCTTACAGCTTTAAATCCGCAGCAGTAGCCTCTGCCTCACAGAGAGTAAAAAGAGCGGGACAAGGTGGTCTAAGGGGGAGATGCAGGTGATGGAGTGGGTTGGAAAAGAGAGCAAAAAAGATGACATTCTGAGAGGGGGCAATCAAAGCACCGAATGAGGGAGGAAGAAAAGAGGTGGAGTGAGAAAAAAGGAAAAATTCTAGGTTAAGGAAAGCACACAGAGGACCCGATTCACTAAACCTGCCTCACCTCCTTTCAGATGCATTCTGTGCCTAGAGACCTGTCTTATTTATCAAACAGGAGAACCAGTCTGCATCAAGCCATTGAAGTGCATATCTCTCCTTCATGCATATGCATTTCAGGCAGAATGGTGCAAAGAAATGGTTGGAGATACAGTGTATTTAGAAAGTATGCACATTTTGTAATGTTGCAGCCTTATGCTAAAATCATTAAAATTTTCCCTCATCAATCTACATTCAATATCCCTTAATGACGAAGGGAAAACAGGATTTTAGATTTTTTTTTTTGTGTGCAAATGTGTTAAAAAGAAAAACACTGAAATATCGCATTGACATTTGCTTTGACACAGGTGCCTACCATTTCTCTTGATCATCTTTGATTGTTTCTACACCTTGATTGGAGTCCACCTGTGGTAAATTCAATTGATTGGACTAGTTTGGAAAGGCACACACCTGTCTAAGGTCTCACAGCTGACAATGCATATCAGAGCAAAAACCAGACCAAGAGGTTGAAGGAGCTACCTGCAGAGCTCAGAGACAGGATTTTGTTGATGCACAGATCTGGGGAAGGCTACAAAAAAAGAGTCTGCTGCATTAAAGGTTTCCAAGAGCACAGTGGCCTCCGTAATTCCTACATGTAAGGTGTTTGGAACAACCAGGACTCTATGTTCATGTACATTTTAATTCGAGTTCACAAGGGGAGGAAAGGACAATGTGGTCCTGGACACCTGTCTTGGATTATTTTGCTGTTGTCCAAAAAACTTTTTACATTTGCAGTATTTATTTTTTCAAGGGTTGTGAAAATGCAGCTGAAATGCAATAACTGCAGCTATTTACAGGGCTTTTTCTGGGTGATTTATTTAACATAATTTAGTCTTCAATTTATCTTATTCCAGGTAAAATGTACTACAGATTGATGGCAGAGAGACCAATGGGTTGTAATCATCATCATCATCATCATCATCATCATCATTTTGGTGGCATTCTGCCACTCATTGCACTCTACTCACATGATGTTTTAAACTTCAGAGAAGAGCAAATACCTGAAAACAGAATAAAGGCAAATATACAAATAAAAGTTGCATATTATGGCTTAAAATCAGATTCATCAAGGTAACAGTGATTCATACTGTATCTTTATCCGTGGAACCGGATGAATCAGCTTCATGGGTGAGGAGTTTTACAAAAATGAAGAAACAAACCACAAACCTATAGGAAAACTCCAGATTTAGCAAAAATCTTACTATTGCTGTGCAGGACCTTGTATCGTCAGTGCTAAATATATGGTTTGGTAGGTTTTTTTTATTAAAGAGCTGTATATTATGGTACTGCCTGTGTGTTTACAAAGCAACCTTGATTCATCCCCCCAGCTCTGGTCCACTCCATTTAGAGGTGTGTTCTAATTAACATTAGGTTAATTGCTCTAAAAGTCTGCTCCCACTAAATATATAGTGTGGTTGGAGTCACATGACCAGCCCTTGCCAAGATGTGTTTAGAGAACAAATAATGAGAGGAGAAAATAATTACAAAAATTAATGAGATGCTAACTAGTGTCATTTGGTTATGGCAGTCATTTATGAATTAAAAGTAGTTAGACAAAGTTTGGCTACTGGTTAGCTGGCAACTAATACTGTGACAGACACTGAAAAATTAAATTGTCAACTATATTTAGGGCACTTACATAGACGGTTGCTGGAATGTTAAATTCATCATTCAATTTCACGCATTGAAATAAACACAAACTATCTTAGCTAGCCAGGCAAAGCCAGGAAAGATTTCTGTTTCCATTAGTGCAATGTTAGTCTCGCATTGCCAGACCTTCCTCCACAGTGCTGCAGAGGAGGGATTGGCTAGTCCACACAGCATTCCAGGATGGGAGAAAAACATGCTCTGGTTTGTTGGCATTTCTTTAAACCAATCACAACCGAGTCCCGGTGCCACTGCAAAATAGCCTCTGGAAGGAGCTTGTTTTGGTGGAACGTGTGTACGTTCAAAGGTTGCTATAGTCGTGCAACAGAAAACTGAGATTGGACAGATAGTCTAACTAGCTGTCTGACTTTACCCTGCAGAGATCTGAGGAGCAGTTAACCATAGTCCTCATAAATCCACCGGAGTTTAGAATGCCAACACAAAGTAAGCGTAAGGTAACGGACATCTGGCCGAAAAGAAGGATATAGGGTGGAATTTCCGGTGGCAACGGATCAATCCCGGAAGTGGAAGGTCGTGGATATAGACTAGTGCAGTGTGTATTCTGTTCACCAAGGCCTGCAGAGAGAGATGAGTACAAATTCAGAGGCCAGAGAGGATGCAGTCCAAGAAAGAGGGTCCTTCATGCAACCTAAAGGTCAACCTGAACCTGCACCACCTCTCCAAAATAAAAGGTTTGTGCGGGCAGGCCGCTGCATCTCCTAAACTGAAACATTTCCAGCTTCATCACCATGTTGCCCTCAAACAACCAACAATAAAAATACCAGTGGTATGAAGTTAACTAAGTATTGACCACCAGGTTAATAGTCAATATATATCCACAGGATTTCTATTTATCTACGCCTTGGGATTAACAATATGTCCAGTTTATATTCTATAATTTAGATCATTTATTTAGAGTAATGAGCGAGTTCTCATTAATAATGAAAAAAAAAAGCCTGTTTTATTTTTAAACTCCAAATGTTTGTTGTAAAGCCTGCCCTAAAAATTATAAAAAGATTTTGGTGCTTTGTTATCAACTTGCAACATATTTTGTGTATTCCATAGCAGTCTTTCACAAAGCCCTCTGGTTGCTACAAATGGTTTAAAAAGGTGCAGCAGTATTAATGACATTCACCATGTAGCATTTAATGTATTCATCAGACGATCCTAATTTACAGTAGTAGTACAGACAGTTAAATTACTAAATTTCACACAATCAGGAGGTGTTTTAATATGTTATGTTCAACAATCAAGAGGAACACTCTTTTTTTTCCAAATCACTGTGAAGGAAATAGTGCAAATACACTATTTCCTTGTAGTAGGTAAGATGTAAGTATATATGATGACAAATGTCAATGGGTGTATGAGTGTTTTTATGAAATATATATCGCATCAGATTATTGCAGAATGTTATGGTCCTGACTAGTTTAATAGGTTTAGCTTGTAGGGTGAGTGTTTTGCATTTATTTCTGGGCATTTTTACAAAACCACCCACACAGTGGGCTGCAATGCCAGTCATAGGGATCACACACTGAGTTTTAGCTTCAGATACTTTGTACACATTGTACATACATTGTTCGCACTCTCAACCTGCTGCTTATGCCTGTCATAGGATTTTTGGAATTGAATGTTCCTAATACTTTTATTTAAAAGCATTTTTTTGTAATCACTTTCTTATTGTACTTAGTTTCTGTTTAATTGTTTTAATTTAGTTTTGACTTCTTATGTTTTTTTATTTCTTTAGTTTTTTGTGTCCAAATTTGGAGGAGGCAAACAAGCATATCACTGCACAATGTAGAGATATGTTAAGTACTGTATGTGACGAATACAAACCTTGAACCTTAAACCTAGTTTCTCTAATGTCTACCTTTGGCTAGTTTTAACTCTCTTTTGTGACATCTCACACACAGGTTTTGCTCATTGAAATGTATTTCATTATATCCTGTTTTTGCACAGAACAATATTTTATTTCTTTGAAACTGTCGTAGTATAAGGATAGATTTCATTTATTTTTATCTTCCCCCCTTTACATTTTATTCATTTCCTTCCATATTTTATTTCCTTGCTACCCTCTTTTCTCTCTGTTCTTGACTCTTGACTGAGTAATAAATCATTCAGTCCAGTTGAAGGAGCTTGGAGCACACTCACATGGTCTCTGTGACCTAGAAATACTAGCAGCTTTCTTCTCCACATGGTTGGCTCTTTGACAGAGCTCTTTCACATCAGCTCTGGCCCTGTGAGGTCAATCCTTATCTTCGAGAGACACTCTCGCTGTCTTTTCTACTGAGATACACTGCATAAATCTGACAGTATATATGGAAGCAACAGATGAGTGATTTGTGTGTTCTTTATTAAGTGGGGGCGTTTATGGCTTTGGAGTAATATTGATTAATTTCACTGGAAGAATGGTCATCAATTGGTGTTCGTGTCCCAGGAGTACTACTTAAAGTTGCTGTAGGTAGGATTGTGAAGAGCCAGGACTTGGCCAAAAAATTTGAACATCGACAACTTCTCAGTCCCTCCCCCCTTTCTGCTAAAGCCCAAAACGGTCTCCTAAGCCCCTCCCCCCACAAGGGAGAATGAATGCATGTGCATGAGCAGTGATTAACACGCAGTTAGACACCCCCCCTGGCCCTGATTGGTGCATCTGAACAAGGAGCTGTGGATTTTTGCAAATCACACTACAGACTGTAGGTGGTGCCAGAGGAACCGGATTTTTTTTTTTTTTTTAATTACCTGCTTCATGTAGTTCTACTTGAACATAGGGTCAGTTTCAGCAAATATGACAGAAAGTTAGTTTCTTACCTACTGTACCTTTAAGGTGACCGGTGTTTTAACCCAAACCATAATCTTTTTTTCTAATCTTAACTAGCTATTTTGGTGCCTAAACTTAACTGTCGTTGTCGCATGACATCACCTTGTCTTGGCTAAACTTTACTGTAACGACTTTAACTTAAACTTTGCTGTCACATGACCTGTTGCTGTCACATGACCGGCCGGCCACCGTCATTTCGGAAAATAGGATTGTTGTGCATAAGTTTTCTGAAGATATCATACATGATATTCATGAGAATGCGTTGGTTTGTTTGACCCATCCTACCGTTGGCGTTCTTATACTTCCTGTTATGCTCCTGTCATTATCACGGCCACGGCCACCAGAGGGAGCTGCCGCTCATAAAACTTTAGTATGGGCCGTAATTGCTGATTGCACAAACAACTAATGGAGTCGTTTTTGGGGGGAGGACAGTTTTGTTGATTTACATGTAAAATTAAAAGCAACTATCTGCAATAAAGTATCCCCATACAGAAAGTGGAGCATCAAAACAGTTAGGAGCAACAATAGACCCAGAGTGTGTTTAAAGTATTTCAGCACACCAGTCCTTCAATGGCCATACACTCTGCCCACTGAAGTGAGGCTGTGTAATAAATTGTGTTTAAGTTTGTCTTGATCTTTCAAGAAATTGATCAGTGCTGCACTAAAATTGAAATAACGTTCCTTAAAAATAGACAGTCAAATTACTTTGAGAAGTAGGATGTATGTGAGCCTGCCCTTTGGTGGTGAGTGGGCATTTTTTATTTGTTTTTTTTATTTACCATTTCACTTTTCCATAGCGAAATGAAAAAGTTAACCTGACAGCTTCAAAAAGTATAAAGTGATATTTTTCTTTATTTAATTTTTATAGAAATCAGCATAGCCTACATGAATTAAGTTCCTAAATGAAACGTTCATGTTTGGTTTAGATAATATCACCGCACATTTATTTCCACAGGTATGTGGCTAACTCTCTAATCCTGCTTAAAACACTGTGATCAGTGGTGCCCTAATGATGCCACCAGTAGTTAAATGACTACAGCATTAAACTCCAACTTAGCTTAATAGAGCAAATATAAAATGATTTGAATTACAGTGAGGTTACAGCTTTAGCAGCAACTCCATAATTAACAGCAGAATGAAGACCATTTTGATACAGAGGGATCATTTGAACGTGTATAACAATATGTATAGAGGTGGCGATTAGACCTCATCAAGGAGAGCCTCTTTATTTAATGTCGGCCCATAAGGGTTGCGCAAAACCTAGTTCTGAAAGAAATGTTTGCGATGATATTTAAACCCCTGAAATCCTTTTTTCTCATTTAGTTTCTTAAAATAAGCGATGAGGTTCATGTGTTCTGCCAAAGTTGGAATAATTCTGGTTATTTCATATGCAAGATTTCGGCATATCTATGTTTTTGTCTGCGCCCTTCTCATCAAACTGGGTCGTGCTTAGTTGGGTTACTCAATTGATACTGTGAAAGACACTGAAAAATTCAATTGCCAACAATATTTAGGGCACTTACGGTTGCTGGAATGATAAATTCATCATTCAGTTTTATGTGTTGAAATAAACACAAACTATCTTAGCTAGCCAGGCAAAGCCAGGGAAGATTTTTGTGTCCATTAGTGCAGTGTTAGTCTTGCTTTGCCTGACCTTCCTCCACAGCGCTGCAAAGGAGGGTCTGGCTAGTCCACACAGCATTCCGGGCTAGGAGAGAAACATGCACTGGTTTAATGGCATTCCTTCAAACCAATCACAAACCAAAACCAATCACCAATAAAAAAAAAATTGCAAAATGGCGCTGTGTCGTGCGGTAGCCTGTTACAGCAGCTCCTGATGTGTGTGTGTGTGTATTTTGTGTGTTTTAAGTTATTTTTTTGGTCTTTAAGTTCAGTTCTTTTTTTATAGTCACTAAGAACATCTGTGTAGAGATGGCTTCTGACAACTTCGGAATTTTTCTCTTGGTTCTGTTCTTGTTTTGGACGACTTTTGTAACTGCGTGTTACGCTCAAGTCAGCACACGCGATCAGCTGATAGCGCTGTCGACCTGTTCTTCTGCCAGGGGACAAGCCTGAAATACCGAAGGAACTACAGAAGAGACGCCGGGGTTGCAGAGGTGGATTAAAACGCAAAGCAAAAAAAAGGAAACATAAGCCTGCCGTCCCAGTGATCATTATGGGGAATGTACGGTCTCTGGGAAATAAGACGGACGAACTGGCGGCGCTCATTAAAACCCAGAGGGAGTTCCGCGAGTGCAGCATACTGTGTTTTACCGAGACATGGCTGTATTCGCACATCCCGGACCATGGCGTGGCGGTACCCGGCTTTCTGACGGTTCGGGCGGACAGGGACGTTACAGAAAGCGGTAAGAAGAAAGGAGGGGGGGTTGCACTGTATGTGAGTGAAAAGTGGTGCAATCCCGGACATGTAAATGTGAAGGAACGTTTCTGTAGCCCGGACATTGAACTGCTGGCTGTGGGGTTTCGCCCGTATTATCTCCCGAGGGAGTTTACGTCCGCCATAGTTATCGTTGTGTACATTCCACCATCTGCTGATGCGGAGGCAGCTGCTGACGTCATTCACACCACTGTCTCACAACTTCAGACGCAGCAGCCCAATGCGTTCATGGTTATCACTGAGGACTTTAATCATGTTTCACTGGATAAATCCCTCCCGGACTTTCAACAATATGTTAACTGCCCCACAAGAGACAATAAAACTCTGGACCTCCTGTATGCTAATGCCAAGGATGCATACAGTGCCACTGCCCTTCCCCCCCTTGGCAAATCAGATCACTACCTTGTCTTGCTGTCTCCTGAGTATGTTCCTCTTGTACAGCGGCAGCCTGTCCAAACAAGGACTGTGAGGAGGTGGACTCAGGAGGCTGAGGAGGCTCTGCAGGACTGTTTTGAGTCTACAGACTGGGATGTGCTCTGTGAACCACATGGGGAGGACATCAATAATATGACAGACTGCATCACAGAATACATCAAATTCTGTGAGAATGTCACCATGCCCTCCTGGACTGTACGCTGCCTTCCCACTCACAAGCCGTGGATCACCAATGACCTAGTTCTCCTGAATGAAAAGAAGAAAGCTTTCAGGTCATGGGACAGACAGGAGCTGAGGGAAGCACAGCACAAACTACGGGATAAACTGAGGGAATGTAAAAACTCCTACAGGAGGAAGCTGGAGGCCAGTCTACAGGAGAACAATATGAGGGAGGTGTGGACAGGGATGAAAGAGATCACTCGGTGTGGGGGTAGAAGAAGACCAACACCAGGCAGCCATGAGAGAGCAAACGAGCTGAACTTTTACTTTAACAGGTTTAGCTCACAGCCATCCCCTGCCTCTTCTACCACTCCACCAACCCCGCACACCTCCTCTCTGCCTCCTCCCCCCCCTCTCTTGCTCCCACACCTCCCCCCTCACCCCCCTGTGGTCTGCCCACTCCCCCCACAACTACAGCACATCTCATCTCCCCCCACAGACACTTCAAGCACCCCCCCCGCTTTTCATTCATACCTGGCCAGGTGAGGAGACAGCTGGAGAGGCTTCACCAGTGCAAGGCTGCCGGCCCGGATGGCATCAGCCCCAGGGTCATGAAGACCTGCGCCAGTCAGCTGTCTGGTGTTCTCCAGTATGTCTTCAACCTGAGCCTGCAGAGGGTGGCGCTGCTGTGGAAGACGTCCTGCCTTATCCCGGTCCCCAAGAAGTCGACTCCATCTGGCCTCAAGGACTACCGCCCATTGGCTCTCACATCCCATATGATGAAGGTGCTGGAGAGGCTGGTCTTGGCCCACCTGAGGCCGCAGGTGAGATCTTCTCTGGACCCTCTACAGTTTGCCTACCAGCCTCGTCTGGGAGTGGACGATGCTGTCATCTATCTTCTGCAGCGAGCTCATTTGCACCTGGATGGCGCTGGCAGCACTGTGAGAATCACATTTTTTGATTTCTCCAGTGCATTCAACACCATCCAGCCACTACTACTAGGTGAGAAGCTGCAGATGATGGGTGTTGGTGCGTCCACAGTCTCCTGGATCACTGACTACCTGACAGACAGACCACAGTTTGTCCGTCTGGACTGAGTTTTGTCTGATGTGGTGGTGAGTGGTACGGGGGCTCCACAGGGGACTGTGCTGTCTCCTTTTCTGTTCACCTTATACACCACAGACATCCAGTACAACTCAGAGTCATGTCACCTACAGAAGTTCTCTGATGACTCTGCAGTTGTTGGGTGTATAAGGGATGGACAGGAGGGAGAGTACAGAGCGCTGGTGGACAACTTTGTGTAGTGGTCTGGTAAGAATCACCTGCTGCTGAATGTGGATAAGACCAGAGAGATGGTGATTGACTTCAGGAGGAAGGGAACGGCTCCACAGCCCCTTTGCATTCTGGGTGGAGATGTGGACATGGTTGAGGAGTACAGTTACCTGGGTGTCAACATCGACAACAGGCGGAACTGGAAAGTCAACAGCTCTGCTGTTTACAAGAAGGGGATGAGCAGACTCTATTTCCTGAGGAAGCTGAGATCCTTCAACGTGTGCAGCAAGATGCTGGAGATGTTCTACCAGTCTGTTGTGGCCAGCGCTCTGTTCTCCTCCGCCATCTGCTGGGGCAGCAGCATCGGAGCCAGCGACACAAACAGACTGAACAAACTGATCAGGAAGGCTGGCTCCGTTATTGGCTGCAAACAGGAGACATTTGAAGCTGTGGTGGAGAGGAGGTCACTGAACAAACTGTATTTATCATGGATAACCCCGACCACCCTCTCCACCCCACACTGGTCCAACAGAGGAGCACCTTCTCTAAGAGGCTCTGACAGCTTCGATGTCGCACGGACCGCTACAGGAAATCATTCCTACCACAGGCAATAAACTTTTTAACACTTCCTCTCTGAGTGTTAGATAAGACTAATATACATCACAACTGCACTGAATGCACCTTGCACAACCTTACACAATCATTACTAGTGAAAAAGTTGTACATTTTTACTCCCCAACTTGCACATTAAGTTTATCTATATCTATTGAAACGGTTGTACATTTTATTTCCAAATTGTATATATTTTAAATATTGCTAGTGTATTATTCTATTATTATTTCATGTATATTGTTTCCTATTATTTAATGTTTACTCTGTATGTGTCCTGTGTGTCTGAAATTTTGCGTTATTTCCCATTTTTTGGGATCAATACAAAATCTATCTATCTATCTACAAGTTGAAGACATTGAGATTTTTGATTTTCTGAAAGCAATTGTGAAATAGTGAAAACAATACTGCACAACAAATCCATTGATAGTAATTACAAATCAGACAAAACTAAACATAAACAAGAGTTAGACCAACAATATTGTAACAAGAGTCTACAGTCATGCTTTGTGAGGCTAAAGTACAGCTGAGGCTGATGGGCATATCATTAGTTGTACAGGTATCTGGTCATGAGCCAATGTATTGGACAAGTTGAAAACTTGACAATATGGTGACACTAGAGGAAATATACTATTGATCCTGAGGGCAACACAAATGTGGAACATGGTGATGGAGTGACTGACAGAATGACATTGCCAACCGCAGAGGCATGCCCATGGGTGTTGGGTGTGAATTCACAAAAACTAAATTCCACTTAATCAACAATCATATAACAGCTAGACTTACAACAAATGTACAGATAACGCTCAAAATGAGGGCATTTAGGGAGCAGATAAATAATGATTGGTCCCAGATCTCACAAATGGTGGATGTTACAATGCAGGTTGTTCTCATGAACCATCCGTACGTATAGCTACGAAAAGTAAAGCACTGTAATTCCTATGTATTCCACATATTTATTGCATAAAATACAGGGCTTTCAAGCGGGGGAGTGGAGTTTGTGTCCCGGGGGTTGTTTGAACCACCCAAACCCATCTCTGTATACGGGCCTGACATTGGGTGGCCTGTGTGCTGCTGGTCTAATGGTTCTGTAGATTTATGACAGTCCAGTCTGGAGTCTGATCTCCTGTTTGGCCTTGATTTATGGGTTTAGTACATCATCCGTTTGACATCTGAACTGGCTTTTTGTTTGAATGCCCATTTTGATTATGGTACAAAGGATTATTACATTCCATCCTCATCTTTATAAATGTTCATTTTCAGGGAAAGCATGAGAGGCAGCCAGCATTGAGTAGTAACTAACATTCAAAGTCTAAAATGGCCATGACATTTGACATTTTCTCGAATTTTCTGTGAACACTGTGAAAACGGTATTCAAAGCTCATAAGGTATTCATCCATAATTTAAGTTTACGGTTTCATAAAGTATTATTATGGGTACATTATAATTATGCTTTCTCTTGGAAAAATACTGTAATGAATAATACATAATGAATCCAGCACTCATGTCAAGACTGCAATCACCCCCTGACAGTTAGCACAATGTTTATCCAACTTTAATGACTTGGGAACACTTTTCTGTTTGTCTGAGTTTCATGCAAATTATGCTGTATCAAAGTAGCAAAGAAATTCAAGAGATTCATGTGAAGCTATCAATAATTAACTATCAATGACCTTTTCAAAATGAAAATAAGGAAGCTGCTGAATGCAATGAAATAAAAAAGAACTTTGCCTTGTTTGAATCACTACACTTCCACACCTGCTGTGAAACCCTTTTTAATCACTCAGGTATTTACTCAACTTATATTAGAATCTTGAAGCACCTGCTACTCAGCAACCTAATCTACACTAATTTTATACTTTCTGTGGCTTGTGTTCACAACTGCAACTACATTTTTTGAGGTATATTGTGAGAGAGAGGCAGAAACAGAGAGGAAATACTTTTTAACAAAACAGAAGAATCAGTTGTTCAGTCTATGAGGACTTGGCTTGGGAACCGGAGGGTCGCCGGTTCAAGTCTTTGTACGGACCAAGTACGGAATGTGGACTGGTAGCTGGAGAGGTGCCAGTTCACCTCTGGACACTGCTGAGGTGCCCTCGAGCAAGGCACCAAACTGCTCGGGGCAACCCCTCACTCTGACATCTCTCCATTAGTGAATGTAAAATGTCCTGTTTGTGCATGTGTGTATATTTCAGGCCTGTGTGTAATGTGTAACAACAGTGTAAAAATGTAATTTCCCCTTGGGGATTATTAAAGTATATCTTCTTCAGTACAGTATTATGACTGAAACATAATTTTGTATGTGTAAGTATGCTTAAACTTTACCTCACAGAAAAATATACTGTCCCACAAGTGTTAGAATGGCGGCGTAGCGGTTGGATATTTACAGCAGGAGACTTGAGGCAGACTTGAGATTTGTGGCAGAGGTACGGTGCCGAGGCTTCTAAGCGTGTGCCGAGAAATCCCGGAAGTTTTCCGTGAAGCGCGTATCGAGGCTTGTATCGTTTTAGACAAATGACGTCATTGATGACATCCGAAGCCTCGCTGCCTGTCCGTACCACGTGACTGGTTTATAAATTGGCTCGAATCTACGCGGTTTTATTACACATCCATGGTCTACACAAGCAAATTCCCCGCCCTCTGCCCAGTTAAACCACTGCTACTTTCCAGTTTTAGAATACTAATATTGCCCATGCTGCTATTACTATATTATGACCAATCCAATCCAAAGGATTGATTTACACACGTTTGATTGCCGCATTCCCCTGCGTTTATTATACAGTTATGTTGATTATATTATACCAAAAGAAAATACACACTATATTGCTATAAATGGATTACGTGGAAATTGATTTTTTCTTTATCGTTATTTTTAAGTCTTTACAGTAAAAAAAACTCTCTGATACAGTGTATCACAGATCACATTGATCATCTGTAATATATCTGCCTGTTTTACACTCTTTGACCTACAGATGGTATTGTTAGCAAATTAAGCCTCGAGAAATGAACCTTGTGCGAACCACTTTGCTGGAAAGCTGGAAAGCTTCAATGCTTTATGAGGCTTCATCTCGCCATCACTACTGAGGACCACGGCAGAATTTGGCCTTGACGACAGCAGCGCTAGATGGAAACTGGCAGCCTTTTATAGCCTGTCACTGACATTACCTCAACCCTACCACAACACAAGGGATATCTGGAATTAACATAAACAATTACAGTGTACAAACTGCAACAAACACATCAAATACATTTCTACTTTCCTACTGTTATACATCTCTATTTACTTTACATTATGTTAACCAGTACAATCAAACATAGTTAGCCTAAACAACTAATCAAAGTACTCAAACACCCCTTCACTAATTGAAACATAGTATCTCCTGGAACCTTTAAAATGGGGCTCGATAGCCTGGGGAGGAGACACAACAGAGGTGAGTGACTTGAACACAAACATTTTACTATTGCAAAATCAGCAATAGTTCACCTGCATTCAATTAATTAGGCAAACATTATACGAGATTATACAAGATTATACTTATCAGTAGTGATGGCGAGATGAAGTATTGAAGATTTCCAGCAAAGTGGTTCGCAAAAGGGTTCCTTTCTCGAGGCTTAATTTGCTCACAATACCACCTGTAGGTCAAGGAGTGTAAAACAGGCAGATATATTACAGGTGATCTATGTGATCTGTGATGCACTGTATCGGAGACGGTTTTGGACAGAATTTTGCGCCAGTGAAGACTGAGAAATATAAATAAAAATAAAGAAAAAAATCAATGTCCACATAATCCATTTATATCAATATAGTGTATATAATAATAATAATAATAATAATAATAATAATAATAATAATAATAATATATAATAAAATTACCATAACTGTGTAATACACGGAGTTCCTTGAGAGGAATGTGGCTATCAAATGTGTGTAAATCAATGCTTTGGGTCATAGAATAATAATAGCAAGAGGGACAATATTATTAGGCTATTCTAAAACTGGAAAGTAGCATTAGTTTAACTGGGCAGGTGGCGGTGAATGTGCTTGTGTATGATGATGTATTGATGTCATCAATGATGTAATTTGTCTAAAACGATACAAGCCTCGATACGAGCTTCACAGAAAACTGCCGGGATTTCTTGACACATGCTTGGAAGCCTCGGCCTAGAACGTAACATCACTCTCAGTGCTGCATCTAAGGGCAATGGAAACAGTTTACATTCAAGAGCAAAACAGTGTGATGTGCTTACACTGCTGTGAGAAGTCTTAAACATCTTGACTACACCAGCTGCATATCTAAAGCTTCAGCAGTGCAGCAGAAGCAGCTTAAGCCATCTGTCAGTGTCTACACTGGATGCCTTCAGCCACAATACCACTGTGCACTACAAGAGTTTTGGCACGACTCAGTACAAAATTAGCGTTATTCGTGTAAATTGGAAGTAGAATATTCCGATCCCATTCACGTAGGGATTACTCCACCGATTTACAATTAACAGTTTATTTTTTTTAAAGGATCAAAATTGTTGCAACAGAACCAGAGATATGGCATTGATTCTTACTGGACCTCGGGGACTACATCTCTGAGTCATGGACCTGTGTCACGTGATAAGAGGTGGTCGTATATGGGGGAAAAGATTATAACCCCTGCCTCTGTTCAGAGAGTTTCTGCAGTCATATGTGAATGGCCTCCTTGATCTTTCTCTAGATGTCCACTAATTCCTGATCGATGACCGTGACCCCTTCCCAGTCGATGCTGCGACCAGTCACAGACAGCTGACGTGCTTTTTAGTCTCTTTACCCAAGGTCTTTGCTTTTTCACCAATGTAGTGTTCACTGCAGCTAATACAAGTGATGGAATTCCCCCTCCCCCCTTCTGTTCTTCAGGTGTCATATATCACCACCTCTTAAAGCTTTAGGCCATGTCCACACAATCTTTTTTTTACCCGTCTTCCCTGGATTCGTTTCAAGAATAGTTGCGTCCAAATGGATCCATTTGTAAATGACTCAACGCGCTACTTCATATTCCAGGCCTATAGGCGATGCTGTTTCTGCTACAGAAATTCGCCAAAAAACGGAGAAGAAGAGCATAGTCACTTCCACTTCCTATCATAACATGGCTAGACTATAATGTTCTCTTAATACATCCATGGACTATAATAACTTTCACCACTGCTCAATTTATAAAGGCCACCGCAAGAAAATGTGTCTTTGTTTACAATGTATAATGTAATAAATAATTGCTTTTTATTTTGCAATTCTGTCTGCCATCGGACATGATTGCAGCGCGCTAGCAGCGAGCTAACGTTAGCGCGCTAACGTTAGCTCTGCTAGCTAACATTGGCAGTTAAACAAACATTAATGATCCAATGTCTTTTTGATAATCTACACGTTTTTCTTGTGGTAGCCTTTCTACAATAAGCTGTGATAAACGTTACTATAATCCGTTCAAGGAGTTGATAAGCAGACAGATTAGCTAGCTAGTTGATAAGTTGTCTACTTCCACTTTATAAACAGATAACCATAGCCGCTAACGTTACGGCGCTGCTGGAGTGGTCAGCTACTGTAGCGATGTTTAACGTTAGCTACATAACGTTAGCAATATATCTTGTGTAGAATCCAGGACCAGCAGAGGGAAGTGTCAGGGAGCAGAGACAAAGTATTTAGATGAAGTGAGCTGGTTTGACCATGGAGATGGGATATGCTCACTTAGCTTCACCGCAGTCGTGTGTGGTCGTGCACTAGTGTGGGTAAGAGGTTGAGGGGTGTGGCGATGACATCATCGATATGGACGTATTCGCCGTCCAAACGAAGCCAAAAGGGAGCCGTTTTCGCTTTTCATTTGCTTTTACAGAATTCGTTTGGACGGGCGGCCCAAACGATGCTAAACGTGCGTTTGCATCAAAAACCATCTCCGTGTGGATGGCCCCTTAGTGTGTAACTTTTTGATATTAATGAACGTCCGTTACATTCAAGCCATTGCCAAATGAGTTGCTACAAAGCTAATTAACCCTTGTGTTGACCTCGGGTCACATTGACCCGTTTTAAATTTTTGTTTTGTATTATATTTTAAAAAAGTGTTTTTTTCAAGGTTGAAGGGAAGACAACACAAGGGTTAAGACGATCAGCTCCACACAACTTTCTCTGTATTTCTCAGTGTGGCTATGTTCAGAAGATTGTGTCATTCGGTGACTTTCCCACGCAGAAACTCAAGTGAAGATAATTACCTCTTCTGAAGAGTCCATCATGTTTTTTTAATTCTCCGTGTCTTCCTTGGCTACTAGCAACTGCGGGGGGGTTGCACGGTCACGAAAGGCTTATATCATGTGGACGTGCCGACAGTTTTGTTGTCATTACTTCGAATACCTCATGGGGGCGGCAGAAACTACACACTATAGCTTTAAGCTTAATTTATGGTCGTACATCGGTGCGGTGCTCTGAGCACGAGGTTTGCGCAACATAAAATGACGTCACCACGGCTGTCGTTTCGAGCGCAAAGCTGTTGCGGCGTGTGGTCGTGCACCTCTTCATGTACAGACCACAAGGAAGTCAATAAGTGGTCAGAGAAGGACACCATGCTGGGAAAAGAAGAAACATTTTGCTGGAGATTGTGGAAAAACATGAGAGATCGTTTTGTCAAAGCTAAAAAAAAGGCTTCATGGAAAGAGTGTTCTTACAGTGTTACAGGCAGACAGCCATTTCAATTTGGAGATAAACAACAGTCATGTTAATGATTAGAGTAGATAAATGTAATGTTTCACGGTACGTCGGTGTTTATCATGGATGTTTTTGCTACTGTTGCCAGGCAGCCTGCTTCCCTTTACTTCCGCTCTCTTCTTCTCTACTATATCTTGCTTATTTACAGATTATTTTGTCTGTCTGCCCTCTGGTGTTTCAGAGAGTACTGCAACGAGCAATGCGTTGAGCATAAACGTCTAGGTGCATGCTCGAAGCGCGCGCCATACACGGCTACCCACTCACGGTGTCGCGCTCGAGTATACCCAACGCTTTATCATGCAATAAGGTCCTGTATTTAGGTCACGTCATGACACCTGAGCAAGTTCGATTTGCTGAAGAAGGTCGTAGGATATGGTCGAAAGATCATGCAATAGCTGAGTCAGGGTTTCTGCGGGGTCTTCAAAAGTATACATTTTCAAAATCTAAATGTTAGGCCTTAAAAAGTCTTAAATTCGCTTAAGTATTGTGTTCTAGGTCTTAAATTATTTTAAACAGGTCTTAATTTTTCTATGCTACAATGCTAACTCTAATGCTCTTTTTTTTTTATTCCGTAGTTCTTTCTTTCACTAGTCCAACTATAATTTCACTGTATTATGACTACAAATGAAACCAACATGCAACTTATATTGCAGCCAATCAGCTTTCGTGTTATTGGCGTGAGTCTCTTTCTCTCAAACAGATTGTATTCTGCAGTTATAGGAAAGTGCAAGTTTAGCGATACTTGGCTTGAAAAAAAACTGAATTTAGGGCTTAGTTGATGTTGTAATACAGGTTTTAAATTTCATTCATAATGGTCTTAAAAATGTCTTAAAAAGTCTTCAATTTGACTTGGTGAAACCTGCAGAAACTCTGATAAGTGGACCTTATGTTTATAATATTTATCACAGATACTGGTGGTGTGTGTTTGCTTCGCGTTTCATATAAACACACTGTGAGAAAAAAAAGCAAACAGCTGTGCAAAATGCATCAGGCAGCTGGAGGCTTTTGTTAACCTCCATAGTCACTGTTAACAATTTACTGTTTTGCCATTTGAAGAACAAGGCATTGAGCTGTCACTCTGAAACTAAAGCGCCCAGGGATGAACACAGCAGTGTGACAATATGATCCCACAAAAACATCCCAGGGGAGACAAACACAGAGCAAGAAAGACAAAATGACTTTGTGGGGTTATATCATAATGCCACTTTCCTCTGCAATTAAACTGTAAGTAGACATGAATAGGGAGAAAACAAAGTGAAATAAACTGACTCTAAAGGTAAAACACCACATTGCAATGATATACATCAGATTAAAAATAATCTCTGGTCTCTGGTTAAGACTCTGGTTTTCTAAGTGCAGTGTTTGTCTCTGTGATTGTAGACAGATGCTGTGTCATCAGTACGTTTACATTTCAGTATTCCTCACTGTTTTTCTTCACTATTGTCTTTTTCGCTCCACTTCCCGTACAAATCCCAAAAGCGAAGAATACACCAGCCCAGAGACGTGCAATCTCCACTGCTAACAAACTGACCTACTCTCCTTATAATACTTTCCACCCTCATTTACACACACACACACACACACACGCTCACACACACACACACACACACACACACACACACACACACACACACACACACACACACACACCTCTGTCTGAACGTTATTTATGTCCCATATTTCGTAGTTCCACATGTTGCGTGTATCTTACCAATATATATTTTTTCTTCATCAAATTACATTAACTGGTTTATAAACGTTTTTGCCATATTTTTAATTTATTAAAACCTGATCAACCACTAAATGGTTAATCCTCTTAAATAAATCTTGAACCTGTGTATGCCGCACAAAACGATAGGGCAGTAAAGGCACTAATAAAATGTGGCTAAGCCAAGTGGGCCAGACTTGGCCCCATGAGGAATATGGGGACTCAAATAATAAGTTTGTGTGTGTTCTACAAATTATGAGTTTCTTAGATAGCAAGAAGTAGCTTGGTGCTGTACTTGGACAAAAGTAAATGCACTTAAAGTGACTATATGTAATCTTTAGTGTTTCTGAAACTGTCATTTTTTTATATAATAATCTTAAATGACCTATAACAGTAAACAAGACTAACAGTGAAAAGAATGCTATTTTTACATTGTTGTTATTAGTACCGTTGCTTGGGTCCGATTCTTCCAGCAAAGTTGCAAAATGATTTACGGCAGGTAGACGGTGCTACAGAGCACACATTCTGACGGGTCACAGATTTCGGCTGAACACCAGAAAAGCCTGTGTTAGTGTAACCAGCCAGGAAGGTAATTGGGCTCGATGGTGTTTTTTGCCCCCAACGGCTCCTTCCAGGCAGCGCAGCGACCGCTGCCTTCAAGGCACCTAACCCTAACCATAACCAGTGCCTAATCCTAGTGCCTTCCAGGCAGCGCTGCCTGGAAGGAGCAGTTGGGGGCAAAAAACACTGATAAACGGTAACAGGAGATTTCTTTATATAGGCTAGGCTAATTGTATTTTAATGTTATTTTAGAAGTTATCTGCTGTAGCTATGGCTGAGGCAGGGCCATCACAGAAAAGAAGTACATTATACGAAGAACAACTAAAAGCTAAAAGAGAAAGTGAAAGAGGACGGACGAAAACGCAAGTCAACTTCGGTCGGGCTTTCAACAGATGGGAGACAATTACGGGATTGTAAATAATTCAAAAATGTCCCCAAATTGTCCCTCAGGTATGTAATATGTCTATTTCATTCATAAAATAACTTTAGATTGCGCAATGTGGTTGTATGTCAGTAGCCGACAATAAATTACGTCCCCCTTCCATTTAGCGCCTGGTTTTTATTCGTTTTAGTCCGTGTTTGTATTCGCCTACTATTTTCTTTTCTCTTGTCCCCCTGTACTTGTGTGAAGCGTCTGTGGGTTTCATGAAATGCGCTATATGAATTTAAGTTATTATTATGTTGGTTGCTACAACAAACTATTAATGCTCTGGCTTGTGACACAGTGACAATTATAATGTTACCCGGTTTAGCTCAAGATACATCCAAAGTAGGCTAAGTTACCGTATGCAACACTTGAAATGCAACGATGCATCTGTAACTTATTCTTTAATGTAAACGAATGATTTTCTGTCTGAGCAAAACATTCATCGCAACTGTATGACCCAGTTACGCTAACTCAGTAATCTACAGTGAGTAATAAAGCACTGTAAAGAAAAGACCTTTACAACAGCAGGTGTGGTAAAAACACTATCACTTTTTTCCAAAGCGGCCGCTAGAATCAACACAAACTGAAAATTACATATAGCCACTTTAATGTGGCTATATTTCTTTCTTAAATGTCTGCTGAATATAAATCTGTGTGATAGGTGTATTCGTCATTTGATTTTCCCAAATATATCAGACCTCTCACCAATAAAACATTCATCAAAAATGATAGTGTGATAAAATGTGATACAAAACTGGACTATTAGCTAGATTAGTAGATTTTGTTTTATTAAGATGCTCATATCTAATCACTTCGTATATATAACACACTTGGAGAAACTACTAATTTATTTGATAATGTGTTTCACCACACGTATAGAGTCATGTGATATCTAACTTGAAGTGTTCAGAATAATTAAGTTATCGTGCTTCCCTTTTAGTTTCTGTGGGAAACTACCCATGAAATAGACAAGTGATCTCCAGAGACCCTGTCTTCACTGTAGAGAAGATTAACACATTATCTGGATGGAGATGTACATGACTGGGGGCAAATTGCAGAGAGGGTTTGATGGAAACTGCAAACTGTGAAATGATTTTTAGCATAGTCTCATCAATGTTTATGGTGCTGAAGATGTGAGCAGTGACATTCGGTGTGATGGTGTGCAGACAGAACTGACACACATGGCTTTGTTCCAGTAAGCTGCCTCCTTTTTCTAACTTTTGTCTCACCTGCATCTGTAATAACATATTAGCTGTCACACTTGGAATACACTTGGAATACATGTACCGGTATGTATGATTATGTTTAAATAAGGAAACAATTGTACACTAAGCCTAGAAAACACAGTAGTATGTATGCTTTGGTGTTCGGTACGGTTCGGTTCGGTGTTTAGGTACTGTATGTATTTTATCTTTTTTGCTTATTTCAACATAGGTTTTGAATTTGTGAGTTTTGTGCTGATCAAACAATAACTTCCGAATGCATTTTTTTATCGTTGGAATGACAAATAAATGGTAACTTAAACTTAATGGAAATTTGTGTTAGTCATCTAGGTTGCTCCTTTCCTTCACATTATTCCCTGTTGTGTTTGCACACTGTCAGTATTGAGCAGATATGTCAGGGCCTGTTCTCTTATAGTCATTAGAAGCTTCTTGCTGCCAGACTTAAATATTGCCAGAGCTTATATAATGCATCACAATAATCATAAAGCCTGAGTCTGGTTTTGCAAAAGCTTCTCTTCTATTGGCATATACTGTATTTTGCCCTGGTTGAGTGCTTTAATATCCGCCTACAAATTACTGCATGTTACGCTCTGTCGAGCTGACAGAAAGATGAGATAGACAAACAGTCAAAAGACAAATACTAATACTTAAAAAAAGAAAATCAACTACAGTTGATATATGACACTCAGAATCTCAGAAGGTGAAAGTTGAAAATGTAAACTTATAAATGACATTTTAATTGTGTCATGCAGATAACTATGCCCCCCCAGTGCTGTGTACCTTACCAAACAACAGAAAAACAAAATCCATACATCACTGACAAAAACATAAACTAGGTAGCACCAGAGACATGAGAATAAATTATAATTGAATAATCCATCTTCCCTTCTCTTTCAGGCTTTAAGTTAGCAAAGTTGAACAGATCAGAATTTAACAGCCCTTCACCTTTTTGCTCATCTGTAGGCTACACCAGCATATTTCAGGGTTTTGTCAAGCCATTTCATGGAAAATTAACTCTCTTAGATTATCATAATTTGTACAGTACAAGGGAAAATGGGACTCACTTTCCACTTCACCCAAATCACACAGCACACATTATCAGTTTTCCCCCTGAATATTTTTGAATAGACCTTGATGGCCAGATGAAGAATACCAGCTCTCAACTGTGCAACTAAAGATCTTTGGCTTCTAGATACATTTGGTATAAGATATTATTGAGGACCAAACTTTGATTTTAAATATGACAAGATATTTTAACATTACAATGCAAATTACTCCTGTAGATGTACATCATATCACCTCCACAAAAAACTAATAGTAACTAACTAACTAAACTAATAGTAGTAATTAAGCTATAGCATAAGTTCAGTCAGGAAGACTACACTTTTGCATACTTAGGCCTTCTTTATTTCTCACGCATCTGCATTCAATCCTCGCACACATGCTCACTCATAATTCATTGCTGTCCTGCGGGGCTGTCAACTATGTTATCAGCGGTTCTCATCAGCTAGTCACATCAGCTGATCTCGTGTCCAATAGCTCGGCGACACACCTACATTGTTAGATTATCATTCTGCTGCTGCATCTGTTTAAATATGATTCTCTGTCTGCCTTTAGTACATTCACGCTGCTGTTATGCACTCGGTACGCTCAGGGCTGTTACGCTATTTAAATCTGTTTTCCTCTCTGTTGCCGTTAGCTGTTATTTCAGCGCAAATTGTCACAAATGGCAAAGCGCCCCTATACCTCCTGATCCAGACAGATAGCTAGACTATCTGTCCAATCTGACTTTTCTGTTGCAGGACTAAAACAACTTTTGAACGAGCACATGTTCCACCAAAACAAGTTCCTTCCAGAGGCTACTTTGCAGAGTCACCGTGGCGGACATTAGCGCTGCCCAAGACGATTGTGATTGGTTTTAAAGAAATGCCAATAAACCAGAGCACGTTTTTATCCAATCCCGGAATGCTGTGTGCACTAGCCAGACCTTCATCCGCAGCCCTGTGAAGGAAGGTCTGGCAATGCGAGACTAAGTACATAGTTACCTCAGCTACACAGAGAGCAATTGTCCAAAAGAATACAGTAGGGGATATATAATAATATAAGGAAAATATGTCAGTCTTTGCACTGCAACATCTCACTGTTGGACAGTAAAATCCACTGTCTAAACTAAAAGTCAAGTAATGTTTACATACATCACAGTAAACACGTACTGTTGAACCTGTAAATTTCCATGGCGATATCCCTTTCACAACAGGAGGCTCTGTCAGATTGAATGCAGTGCCACTGCTACTGTCTGCCCATGGACAATCAAGTTACACAGCCAGATCTATAATGAGATGACAACAGTATATACCTGTATGTATAGATTTGTCCTGGATCAAGGAACACAGCAAGTGGTCCAAGGCATGTCGAGTGCATTGCAGTCCAGAATTTCTGCCTCCGCTTCCTCTTAGCTGGCAGATATCGGAACTGTGGAGCATGAAGCATTATAAATACTTTTCATTTAGAATACGGGAAAAAAACTTTTTCGTGTGGGATCACCATAGATCAATATAACACAATACAGTTAACACCAACAACACTGCAAACTGCCTCCAAAATGACCATAAAAATTAATCAACACCTCTGTTGTATTAAGGCCTAGTTACACCAGAAAGTGGCCCAGCAAAATACACCTGCATCTCCTGGAAATATGTGGCTCTTTAAGCTTGTTTACGTAGAGACAACAGGATTAGTTGACAAAACTCCCATAGCTAGCGACCTTCTCGCATTGCCAGACCTTCCTCCACAGCGCTGCGGAGGAGGGTCTGGCTAATCTACACAGCATTCCGGGATGGGAGAAAAACATGCTCTGGTTTATTGACAAGTTGTTTTAGTCGTACAACAAAAAACTCAGCAGAAGGTGATGGGCATCTGGCAGAAAATAAGGGACATTCGGCGGATCTTCTGGCGGCACCGGAGCAATCCCAGAAATGAAACGTCCTTGATATAGACTACTGGCGACCTAACCCCTAACAAACTAGCCAGCCAGGAAGAGCACTAGTCAGTCAAAAAAGCTCTCAGAGCTTCATATTTACTTGCCTCCTGTCGTCGCATAACTGCAAAGCATTCCCCCTTGTTTGAGCAGTTTCTTCTCTGACAGAGGAGGTTAAATAAAGGTGGATGGTGCAACAAGCTAAGATAACTACCTCCACCTCCATTTGGACTCTCGGGCTCTCCGTTTCGTTAAAGGTCAGCACTGTCAAGATGGCTTGCTATTTGTCACAGGCACATATTTGGGTGTCAAAGTTCACCGAAGTTGAACTCAAATGGGAATCTGTATGGATTTACTTTGTCCCCATGACCGTTTTTATATGTTGATGAATTTTATGCACAATCCCTAAAAAAGTTGGCGCCTCTGTATATATGTTTATATATATATATATATATATATATATATATATATATATATATATATATATATATATATATACATATATTACTTTTAATTAATTATGCATATACATATATTTATATTTACATTCAGTTCATTAATTTGCAATTACTGTCTTCCACAAATTTATATTACCTTATTTCACATTTTACTTTGTTATATTTTGTCCCTATATTTTAACTTGCACTATTTTATGTCTTAAATTCTCAGTTAGTTGTTTACTTGCGTTGCATTGTTGGAGGGAGCCTGAGACCCAAGAGAGGACTGCTTCTGTAATTGGTTTCCATTTGACAATAAATAACTTAAACTTGAACAAAATTGCGTTATTTTCTATTGGAATTAATGCATTTTGCAGTTTTAAAGGCTGGTGTGACTGGGCCTTAACACTGCATTATTTTTTTTATTTTTTTCTGTGTATAATATGAAAAGTTAGTATACTGTATGTGTGTTCATTTAATCAGACTGTTATTCATCATCTTTTCTAATGAAACACAAATTGGCAACACTCCAAATGAAACCATGAATCACCATAATAAAACAAAAGTGGTTGTATAGAACTTCAAACTATATAATTTAAGGCATCCCTAACAAAAAGCAACTCAAACTCTTCCCTTTTATTTGAGCTGACTGACTTTTTTAGGGTCTGCTGTTTAAATATGATTGCCCCCAGTCACATCTCTTTCTCTCAGGCTTCCTCTTCATGTTGCCCTTTCTCAATAAAGACTACAATGTGAAGAATGCTGGGAGCTGTAATGACTACAGGGACTTATTTTAGGTCTACTATTGGAAGGTAGTGGCCCTCTCTACTTTGCTGTTCTTTGGAGAGGCCTAAATGTCCTTTCAAAGACTAGCTGAGGATGGCAGTGAATCTTTTTTGTCTGAAAGGCGTGATAAAGGAATGTCCTGGGTGAATGTGCAGTCTCCAGGCATTTTGTAATATGATGATGAATTTTATGCACAATCCCTAAAAAATGGACATAGAAAAAAGGCAGGAAATATTGCTTTTTAAGGAAAATGGGATGAGAAGTGTGAATTCAAAAAAGAAATTGGACGGAAAGAACAAGTGCCACTGGTGATATGTGAGTGAGGGGAATGCATTTTTGTGAGAGAACAAAGTGTTTTATAAATCCGCCCATCCATTTATCCATTCATCCATTTTCAGTCAGACTTAAGACAGTAGTCCATATCTGCTATTCCCCTGTTTTTTTAGGAGACATTTGAAAGAATGTGTGCGATATGTGACGTTTATGGGGTAAATAAAGAGGCTCCCAAATTCTCATTAACCTTTTACAGAATTTAGATCATCCTTTTGACAATGGCCTTGTTTTCATATTGTTTTTGGGGTTTGAGTTTCTAACATTCTTTGTGGATGCAGTGCTGTCTGCGCACACCATCACACGATGCAGCACGCAGAGACAAAATGACTGTTTTGTTTTGTTTATCTTGCTGATTATACTCGTTATTAATATCATCCATATCTTATGGTTCAGATTCAGAATAAAACACTGGGTCCAGGCTGGTGCAACACATTATTTGGGGGTGGCAGTAGCTCAGTCAGTAGGGAGTTGGGTTGCTGACTGGAGGGTACACCTCCTGGGCACTACCAAGGTGCTCTTGAGCAAGGCACCGAACCTCCGACTGCTCGGGGCGCCTCTTCATGGGCAGCTCCCTCACTCTGACATCTCTCCATTAGTGCATATAGGTACTGAGCATTTGTGTGTAATTCAGGCCTGTGTGTAAAGTATGTAATAACAACAGAGTGAAAACATTGTAATTTCCCCTTGCGGGATTAATAAAGTATACATTATTATTATTATTATTATTATTCAATAATGAGTTCCTTGTTCAAAAATATTTGTCAACAAAACTGTTCATATCATTGTGTTGCTTTAAAGACCTTTCTTAACACACTGGGGGCATAACGAATAAACAACACAAAACATGTAAACTACTTGTCTGCAAAATATTGTCTCAAAACTATTCATACCAGCAGCGATACAAATTAAAGTTAAGTATTCTAGCCAGCACATCTTCTTCATACAAACAAATTATGGTGTCAGGTTTATGTCATATCTCCAGAAAACATGCACACGAGCTAATTATATCATTTCACATGCGCAAATATCACTTTTCGCGCACCAATTCAACAATCAAGAGTTGTACAGGCAGCTGTGAGTGTGAAACAAAACATAGGGAGAGGGAAAGAATGGCATCTGCGTGTATAAAACTAAGCAGCACGCCCACAGAGCAGCCACCACGCGCCAGTGTCTGCTTTGCGAGCAGTGGAGGCCAAACACGCTCTCGCAAGTAAACTTAGCTCAAGAAGTTGATTTCTGCTCACCTGAATGACACTGACTTTTGACATTTTGGGGGTGAAAACCAAGGAGGCACTAGCCCTCATATGATTGGTCACTTTCAAGGTGATCCCACCCACGGACCTCCTTAGTTTACCTTGATTGACAGCTATCGTTCAGATAGCCCGGAGTGTACCGGCTGAAGAACTGTTTAACGATGAAGCGCATGATAGCACCGTAAATAAAGGACTGTATAAGTGTCTCTTATCCATTCTGTTGTTGGGATATGTGCGCTGCTTTTGAAATGTCCGTAAATCCTTGCCGATTGTTGAATTGGTGCGCAAAGAGTGATATCTGTAATGTCACCTCTTTTCCATGTGAAAAACATAACATTACAATAGTTGTTTTCCTGAGTTGTACCACACTAGTGATGCTGGTTTGGCTCAGTATTTACGTCATGCAGTAAGCCTACTGAATTTCTTTTCGTAATTGATTCATTTTTAGAAACGCTTTTGAAAACTTCTCCAAACTCGTATTTTCTCTTTTTTTTTTTGAATAGGCATCTGCAGGTGTGATGTAGCACACATACCTGGGGATGTGGGTGGGATTCTACAGCACCTACTGATAATTGGCAATAATGTCTAATTATCCCTAGACCAACCAACCTGTCACTAGTTATACGGAAGACTTATTATTCTCACTTGTGATTTCTATCTGCCATTAGTGCTCCAGGCTGTAGCAAAGGTCTCAGAAAAAAAGCATTGCTTGAACCGAGTGGGGAAACTGTTTTGTCTTTAATTACAGTGGTAACAATGTGATCTCACTTCTGACTACACTCTCACCACTACAGGCACAGGAAGGTCCTCAAGAGAATAGCACAAGCCATGCCGTTGTTATCCTTCAGTAATTCAGTTCACTGACAACTAAAGTGTTACCAAAATACCCTAGATTCAAAAAGGATTTTTTTAGCTATAGCTTATGTGTGTGCTGCCAAAGATATGGCCATCTACTGTGTGAGCGATTCCCACAGGCCCTGTCCCATTAACCTAACCCATCATGGTGGAGTCTGTAATGCTGCTAATGTGTATTTAGCTGTAGGCTGTTTGAAATAAACATGTGCTCCTGCTATTTTTGTCTCTTTCTCCTGAGAAAAAAAAAAAAAGACATTTGTTAACTAAAGGAATGCATTGACACATAAATGTACATAGAGCTGAAATGCTGTTTGTGCAAATTACCATTAACATGTATGAGTACAGGCGGTGTATCATATGATATTGCAAGTACAGTTTTCATCATTTTGATTTTCATCATTTTCATCATTTTATAAATGAAGGCCATTAGCTGAAGTATCTGGTAGAGTAACTCTTCAGCCACACTGTAATTACCAAGCATGACCTTTGTACATCTCATTTTAAATAACCCCAACAGCTGATTTGAAGAGAAGCTGTGATTAATGAAGGCAATGCTCTGCAGCACAAATGATGGCAATTTAACACATCCAGTCATGACTAGCTAGCCCCTATCCTCGGTTCAGATCTCCGCAATTAGTTTCTGTTAAAAATCAAAGGAAATTCCATTCTGCATCAGTATTGCATGGCTTTGCGTCAGACAGTGTTTTGGCTTCAGTTGATGGCATCTGTGGAGCACATCATCCAACCTTGATGAGGCCTAAAAAAATGATGCTCTCACCCAGGGAAACTCAAAATTATAGACAGAAAGCTTGATTTGGATGATAATGTGTGAGCAAAGCATTCAAAAAAATGCAGTATTTTTTTTTTTTTTTTACAATTTAAGTCATTGAGAGCAGGTTTCAAATCCTTCAAATCCTCTTCTACTTCAAAATTTCTTTCATACTTTCACCTACAAACGCAATTAAAACTTTAAACCATTCATGAAAAATTCAGCTAGCCTATAACTCAGCAGTTTGATTTCTTTTCCAGTTTTTGTGAAATCACTGTCTAAGTTTAGTGTTCATTTCAGGATTTTTCTGTGTTAATGGGTGTGTATTGCGTTACTTACAGTGGGTGATGTCATCGCTATAGTCCCTTCTCTATAAATTTCTCTCACGCCCCAAGTTTTGTACTTGTCATACCTGATTTATATGTTAAAGCAGCCATATTATACTCATTTTCAGGTTCAGAATTGTATTTTAAGGTTGTACCAGAATAGGTTTACATGGTTTAATTTTCAAAAAACACCGTATTTTTGTTGTACTGCACCGCTCTCTCTCACTGCTGCAGATCCTCTTTTCAGCTGGTCTCTGTTTTAGCTACAGAGTGAGACCTCTTTTCTTCTTCTTCTTCTGTACTATCTTTGATTGCACTTGCACATGTGCGGTAGCTCAGATGTAGATCATGTCAGCTAGCTAGCTCCATAGACAGTAAAAGAAAGGCTGTTTCTACAACTTCGGTCAGTTACAAGGCATGATTAGCTGGGAGACTTCTAAATGAGGGCGCACATGGAAGTAGTTCTTTTGTAGATTATGGTGAACTTGTGTGTGTTGTAGCAGTGCTTTGCTATTGAGAATGAGGTAGCATGCTACCGCTAGCATGCTAACGCTACGAGCTAATGGTTGCGGTTAGCCTGCTCGTTTCGGCTTGTGATGTCACAAGCCGTGCCGATTTTGAACAGCTCACCCAGAGACTGAAGGCAGGACACATTCAGAAACCGTATCTCACTCTAAACAGCATGGATGGATTTTTTTCAAAGTTTGTATGTGTGTGGAAGCACCAGAGACACAACATAACACCCCAAATCCCAGAAAAGGTGATTTTTTCATAATATGGGCACTTTAAAACTTAGGTATTCTTGTCTACTTTCAGCCAATGTGCTCACGTAAGCTATAGGACTTATAGTTTTTGGAATTATCTGCCTCAGAGCGACGACAGTCTTGGCTGATCACAGAGATTGAAGCAATCTCCTCTGTGTTTACAAACGTGGCCACTGATTAGTAAGCATGACGCAGCATTTTCGCCAGACAGTCAAATCGCAACTACAGACAGTAATATGAAGATTAACAAAACATTACGGTTAATTTACACACGTATTATTGTGCACAGGTGTGTCATAATTAACTTATCAGAGCATCAGAGCGTATCACATAGCGTGGCACAAACATTGTCTGACACAAAGAACGAATGTTGCTGAACGAATAGCAGATTTATTCCACCAAAATGCCACAACAAAACTGAAACCGCAAATCACAGTTAAACCACCACTGCAAACCCTTACGTTTTACACAGCATCAGCTTTTTTCAATACAGCCAGTACTTGTCAAAAACCGTAGCTCACATTGTGAGCTGTTTACCCTGTGTTGTTGTGGAGATAGATCTGGCAATGTGATACACAGATGGCCTGCCCGTTATACTGCTTTCACACCAATGACCAGGGTTTCACCAGGGTTGTCTAATCAGGGTTCAACCCTCCTTTTGGAAATTCAAACCAAGCCAGTCAACATGGGTATATCCCTGGTATGACAATTCAGAGATCACTTGGGTCAACCTGGGAACACTGCATAACAATTAGCTTAAGCTCTAGAAATGGGTGGGGCTTTACGCGTCATATTCAGTGAACAGCTAATATCACCTACTCCCGTCCAGCTGTATACCAGCAGAACTGTTTTGTAGCTACTTGAAATTGAGAGAGAGAGAGAGAGCGAGAGAGTGAGAGAGAAAGAGAGAGAGAGAGAGAGAGAGAGAGATATTCCGCAGTGACTACATTCTGATTCATCTGCATATTTATTCAGCTGGAAAAGGAAGTAGGTTACTCTAGTATCGATTTTTGACCATTTTAAGATAAGGAGAGAACATTTCTCTTTGTTTGATTTCATTTAGAGTAAAGATGGGCTTTACTGCTTTCACAACTCATTTTAAAATAGACAGAGAGAAAAAAGATAGATTTGCGCTCCGCAGTAGCCAAACTGAACTGCAGTCTTCAGACGTTTACCACTGTTGTAACACCTGCAACTTTTATACAATATAGCTATTATTCAACTTTTAAAGATATATTATTAGAACAATTATCACTTTTCCACATTTCTTACAACTTCACCTTCTTCTTAAGCCCCTGACACACTAACCCGACGGCCGATCGTTGGCAGAAAAGGCAGTCGGACTGATCAGTCGGCTCCCCGAGGTCCAAAAAGTGCCTCAGAACGCACCGAAGCGATGCCGACTTGAGCATGTAATACGTCTCCATACAGCGCTTATCTGTATTGACGCCCAAAAAATGAAAACCGGCAGCTGATTGGACGAACGCGTCACGTGGGTCTGGCTGCTCCTAGATTTTTCAACCGGGCATAATGGTGGCTCGTTCAGAATATGATCTAATATTTTACGAAGATAGTTCACCGAAACGTGTTTCTGAAAACATTTTAAGCGAGAAATAGGCCATACAGTTGCTGAATCTGTCTTCATTTCAGATCGACAAAGGTCAGTTTAAAAGATTTTCGTCAGATTTTGAGAGGCTTAGTCACACTCATCCCGCTCGTCATTTCCGGGTTAGCACTCCACCAATCAGATTGGTCATGGAGTCCTACTGCCTGCCCTCCGACGAAACATGTCAGGTCGGCCAAAATGAAGGCCGACAGCTCCTCGATCGGACGACGACACGGAACACACCGAACAGACTTGAGTCACTGACCTCGTCAGACTGTCCGACGGCCGATTATCGGGTTGGTGTGTCACTGCCTTTACACATTTTAACCAGCAATCCAGTTTAGCTTTAGCTTTATCTTTTTACATTAATGGTGTTATTGAACTTGTCAATGAAATTCATACTTATTAAAACCATTCCCACTTTTCCAACTATTCTCACTACTTCAACGTCTTACGGATTTAAGCTATTAATCCAGTTTAGCTTCAGCAATTTAGCTATTCAGCAGTCACACGCATTTTCTGCAGGAAATGCTTTTTGTAGTTAGCCATGTAAACAGCTTATTCGGAATATCTTCTTTTTCGGAATAAGGGCAAAAACCATAATACGTGTATGTAAACGTAATCACTGATGTAGTAAAACCCCTATAATACAAACACGTTCAATTCTTATTTATTTTTAAGATGTGCATCTCTTCATAATTGCATTTAAATTTAAGATGATAGGTGTAGTTTGTCTTCTTTAATAGTTCAGAAGTTGTGCTACATTTATAAAATGCACTTCTGCTTTAAGTGAAAAATGGCCTGTAAGGTATGAATGCGATGAAGGGGTTTTATAACTCCATCTGGGAACACTACCGTAGTTGCATCAGACTTAAAGGAGAATTAATTAATTTTTTTACGTTAATCTTGATCGCTATAGCTACGCGAGTACTTTCGATAGAAAAAAACCCGACCCGAATCAGTGCAGGCAACATGGAGAAGCTGCAGCTACATGTAGCGTCCCCTGAGCTAAAACGGCAGTTGTCGGGGAAAGTTTTAGAGTGCCTTTGTGCCTCTCAGACACAAAATGCAGTTAATATGTCTGTGCCACATGAACAGGGTCCTTACGTGTTAACAAGATACGTTTTCAACTCAGACATTGTTTAAATTCACCTACCTTGGTCCCTGTCTCGATCCTGCCGGTAGCTAGCTTGCCCTGCTAGCTGATAGCTGTTAGCTGTTAGCCGTTTGCTGCTAGCTGCCGTCCGGTGAGTGTATTCAGACAGGCTTCTGTGATAATCATCCCAATAAAAATCCACGGAGCGGCGGTGGTGTTGCTATGTCCTCTAGTTACTGAAGGCTAGCTTTTGCTTGCGCTTGGAGCAGCAAGTTTATCTGCCTGTTGCCCCTCTGTCTGTCTCGTTCTTTCCAACTCTTGTGAGGCTAGTTCTTTGTCTGTATACTCGGGTTCGAATAAATAAGGACAACCATCAAACTCAAAAGGCTCTTCCGTGTGTTGTGTATCTGCTATATTCTCCATAGTTACGTTACTCCATGCTTCTTCCCTTGTAAACAACTCCGCTCTTCACTCTTCACACACTACGCTCCGATCTACACACTACTGTTTACCTTTTCCTGCTACAACTGAATTCCCAGGAGACAGCGCGATGCTACAGTTTAGCTTCAGTAACGCTATTACTGTGCTAGCCACAGACATCGTTTATCCCGTTTCCATGTAGTTACATAGTCACTGATATGGTCATAACCACTACAGTGCTCAATTACCTATTTTTGAGGGGGAAATAATCTCAACTTTTTGCTACGAAGGCATGATCTGTCCTATGCAGGACATCCACCAGACCACCGGGCGCTCGGGGGATTTTTATTGGGATGATTATCACAGAAGCCTGGCTGAATACACTCACCGGAGGGCAGCTAGCAGCTAACAGCTATCAGCTAGCAGGGCAAGCTAGCTACCGGCAGGATCGAGACAGGGACCAGGGTAGGTGAATTTAAACAATGTCTGAGTTGAAAACGCATCTTGTTGACACGTAAGGGCCCTGTTCATGTTGCACAGACATTTTAATTGCATTTTGTGTCTGTTAAGAGGCACAAAGGCACTCTTGCAACTTGCCCCGACAACTGCCGTTTTAGCTTAGGGGACGCTGCAGCTTCTCCGTGTTGCCTGCACTGATTCGGGTTGGGGTTTTTTCTATCGAAAGTGCTCGCGTAGCTAAAGCGATCAAGATTAACGTAAAAATTGGCCGGAATTCTCCTTTAACCGAATAGTCCAGATGTCATACTGTAGGCTACTCCCCACATCTTCCTCTGGGGGAGGTATTCCCCTGGCAAGATACAGAAGTAGCCTATATAATCCCTTTAGAATTTTCTGCACAAAGAGCTATTTTCCATAGTCATGGTCCAGTATATCAAGGCACTCACCTTGGTCAGCTTCCAATAAACCTTGCACTCCACCTTATATGTCTTTTAAGACTGAAGGCGAAGCAAATGTTAGAGGCTGTGCGATTGCTTTCAAAATCAATAGAAAGACATTGACGGATACAAAAAGACACAAGTATAAATAGTACAAGAAGCATCTGCACAAGCTATAATTCTTAGCTTAATTCTTAGTCGTTTTAAGTTAGGTGAAAAATCGACGCTTTTTCAGAATGAGTAGGACTCACACTTCACGGATGTGCCGAGAGAACCACAACGAGGGGCTGCTGCAGGAAAGAAAAGCAACTAGAGTTCCTGATAAGTTCTGAAAACATTCCAAATCACCAAAATACAAACACAAGCGACTCCGGTGGCCTAGAAAAATACCAACTGTGCACAGCAACATCACCAGTTCAAGTGAATGAGGACTGTCTTTGCATCTCTCTCTCCTTTTGTTTTTTGGCCTTAAAATGCCCCAAAAATAATTAGAAAAATAGAATCACAGTCAGGCTTCACAAAGTCAGTGCCCGCTGCAGGGTTACAGCTAATGTCTTCTGTGCCTGCATTGGCTGTGTGAAGAGAACAAGCACAGACTGCAACACTCCAGTAGTCATATGCATGCCAAGAAATTGGAAAACTCCTTTATTTACCTCTTTTAAGGTAGTGAGCCTACAAGGAATTGTCTGAGCTCTGTGGATCACCCAAACACCTGGCTGCCAGCTCCCTTATCCAGGCCTGGCTCCTATCCTCAGTACTGTATTAGTGCCTTGCTTCATCTTTGGCCCCTTCTATAAGAGCCAATAAATCGCTCACTGTGGACCCAGAGCTTAATGCTCCTTACACTACAGCTCGCAGGGTCATGAGGGCACAAAAACTGCCTCCACTGTGATAAGGTGGCAATTCCAGGTCAAGGGTTTTATAATTTTTTTTGTAAATCCCTTGATTTTTTTCCTGCCTTCATGTGGAGAAAGAGGGTTTAAAAATTGTTAAGCTGAATAAGTAAATATGGCTGTAGGGGATCCAAATCTCCTTTTCTTGATTTTATAACCCAGATCTGGGGAATATGATGATGAAATAAATGCTCAAGGTGCTCAGGAGGTGTGACTGGAGTAAAATAAACTATTTTGACTTTAATATCTGTAAAAACCAAAAATACCGTTACACAATTCACACAGACATGTGCTGACCAGTGATCCTGCTCTGTTTTAACATTGTAAATGGCATTTCCGTACCCAAAATGCAATACTGCGTGTTTCATTTTTGTCTCCCAAAAATGTGTGTTGCAAGCAGGAATGATGTCAGCCTTTGTTTGGAAGGTGGAGAGAGATTAGAGGTGGCCTCTCATGACAAAAGTAGCATCCGATCCTGTTAACCCTCCCGCAATTTGTCCAGCATGTTGTCGAGAGGTTCAAAGGTTGATGAGACAATAACAACAGAACCTGCTGAAGAGTGTTAATCATTGTGTTATCCTCACCTGTGAACCTAAAAATGATGAAATAAAAATTAATAAATTATGTTTTGGTTAAACTCACGTCATAGTCTGTGGATGTCTTAGAAGTGCCTAACATGAATTGTTTACATCACATTCATTTAAAAAAAATGTGGGTGTTAACTGCACCAAAATCACACAAAAGCTGTGTGTGAAAGCATGGATAACACAACATACTGCAGCTCTGTACAGTGCCACTGCTGGATAGTAAATAAAGCCTAAACCCCCCATGGAGATGATTCATGGTGTTGCTCTCAGCGGCTGTCACTCAAAATATTTTTTAAAATAAAACATTTTTCATTTAGAAAAGCGTAATTGATGTTTAAACAACTTTTTATCACAATAGAGAAATCTGATCCACAGCACAATGTTATCAGTACAGTATACATAGCTGGCAGAACCATTTGAGATATTTCACTTCATGAATAGTTGCTGATTATATGGAGTCACACCAAGGATAACCATGTATTTCCCTGCATCCTGAAACGTCTTTCAAAGGCACTTTTAAGAACAAAGATGCTGTTATGTCAAGCCTCAAGAGCAAATATTTCAGTACACTGCATTGATACTCATGTGGTTATAGACATTAAGGTGTGTGTGTGTGTGTGTGTGTGTGTGTGTGTGTGAGAGAGTGGGTGTGTGTGTGTGTGTGTGTGTGTGTGTGTGTGAGAGAGAGTGTGTGTGTGTGTGTGTGTGTGTGTGTGGTATTCTGTGGGATATCTTGAGCATCTGAAAGGTCAACAAGGTTAACTTTCTTTTTCCAACTGACACTTTCCAATGTTGCTCACTTTAATTGTTGCAGTGCAAATTTAGCATAATCTGCAGTGTTGAATTTCCAAGTTACATTAATTCTGAGGTCTAACAGATACGGATACTCTTTTCATCATTATTTCACTCTGTTGTTATTCTAACATTTAGTCCCTCCTTAACTTTTGATGACTTTGCAATTAATACCTTCACAGACTTCAGTATAATTATCAACTGGTCCATCTAATTCAACACTAAAAATTGCAAAACAAATTCTACTACTGTCAGATACAGTAGATGTTGATTCAACTCCATCGTGGAGTATTGAGGCCTTTTTTTACTATGTAATTTCTTAAGGCCATGTCCTGAGCCTTTAGTTAATTAAATTTGTTGGAATTAATTCATTACCACAATGGGTTAACTCAGACGCTTTGCTCTTGGCTCCTTAACTAAATGAGTGTTTTTTTAACAAAATCACAGTGACTACATATTAGTTGGAAACCAGAGAAGTTTCTGTGACTCCAAATGTATATTTATTATACAAAATAGTCTAAATTTATAATTAGTTTTTCAGTGAGCAATGCATGTGGTTGATGGTTTCCACATATAAAGCTCAGGGAAGTTGCTGTGGGCTAGTCTGGCTTTCACGAGACCAAGCTCAATCTTTTAAGATTGAACATTAGTCTGGGGAGTTTGCTCTGTATTTTCTACTGCACAAAAGGCGTAATCAACGGGCATAGTTCAAATGACTCTGTACGCAATTGGATAGTCCTTCAACCAATCAGACCAACGATCCGGGTGACGTAGCAGCGACAGCGGCATCAACGGGTTGCTGCGCTTCGGTGGCCGCTATGTTGAATGTAAACAAGAAGCTGCTTGCTGTCGCTTCTCTATCGTCATTGTGTTAAACCCGCCAATAGATGGATAAGCCAGTTTGTGATTAGTCCCCGCAAATTTATAACGGAAGCAGGATAGATAAACGTACAGGTTTCCAGCCTGAGCTGCAGGGCAAAATCAAATCGCCGGGCTGGGTTTACCCATTCTAGCTGTGGGCTGCTCTTTACTGGAGGTTAGGAAGTTAACTAAACATACATTTGCCAAAACAACCTGTTTCAGTCTTCATCCTTGAATTATTGTCTCTTGTAAAACCGAAAAAAAAGGGGTTAGATAAAGCATAACTCTCACCTTTGTGTAGCTTGTCCAAGTAGGCTTTCTAGACTGAAAGGGGCTTATTGCTGCCACTTGTGGTCGTTGGGGTAAAAATTGCATCTCTCACCAACTGTCAAGTACAACTTGAAAATTCTACACTGCCAACTTCTACTTATGAGAAATATACCAATATATTTAAAAACTACAACTCCCACTATAGACGTGCCCCAGAACCTGTTACAAAGCTAGTGTACTTGTAGTTCTTCCAGGGTGGGTGGGAGGACATGTTCGACTCCTGTGTTTCTGCTGTCTGCCGTGAATGTGCTTCCTTCCATTTCAGATTATTGCCGCCGCCCGCTGGCTGACCGAGCAAACAGTACATGCGACAAATACATGAAACTGTATTTTATTATTATTGTTGGACGTTAGACAAAAACATCAATATTACGAACATTATGTATTTGTATCTTTCCTATCCGCCGTTCCGGAATATTTCGCTGATTTTTTGAAACGTTATTACGGTGCATAACGTACTGGAACAAAACTGAACAACGTGTTGTTGCTGGTGACAAAACCACTGATTAAATATGTACATTGAAGTGATATTGTAGTTAAAGACCCGCTGATCGCTGTCCGATTCTCTGATATGAATGCCCGCATTGCATTGTGGGATATCGGCTTTGAATGCGTCCAGCTCGGCTCATATCGTAGCCTACTGTTCTGTCTTACAGCATACTGTAATATTTCACCGGTAATAAGACCGAAATAATATTATTAAAATAAAGAAATGAATACCATGATAACATCTAAATAAATATTGATAGATTAGCGTTATAGTTTTAAAAATATCAATAAACAACAAAGCAATCCAGCTTCCCTGGCCGAAATAGACCGAAATAATAACATTAAAAGAAATACATATAAACCATGATAAGATCTGGTGAATAAATGTTGATTAAAAAAGTGGTTATTGGGCTAAAAATACCAATAATAGCAAAGCTGTATACAGCTTCTCTGCTGTTGCTGATAGATTTCTTTTCGTGATGCCATCACGAACTGCCGTGAGACTGGGTTGGTATTGCACAAAAGTAGAATTTATAAATCCAGGATAACCGATAAAGCGAGGCTTGACCTAGTCTAAACTGTGCATCCTGGCTAGGTGCGTTTCACGAATGCCAAGCCAAGCTGAGGAGGAGTGACTAGGTCGAGCCAGGATAAAGTAATTTGGATAGATGCGCATTTAACAGACCGCAAAATCGATCACAGATTTTCTGATGCTAAAATGGAGAATACGCATTGTGTATTCTTTACACAGAGTGAGCAGCAGCTTCATATGGAATTATGACAACGTGAAACACATTATTTGTAAAAATAAACATCACTGTAATGAAACAGCGATAGAAAGCGAGGCAGACGATCACGGACCGACTGAATGCGTAAGCCTAAAAATATACTTTGCTGACCACTGCTCTTAATTGAAACTGCCATACCGTTCAAGAAGTTAGGCTAATTATTTGCACAAATGAGCAGTTGTACTCTTTGCCTTAAAAGTGAGCAGAGGACTAATGTTACGCAGGAAATTTACCATGAAGATCAATTACAACCACTAATCTACAATGCTAGAATGTGAAGCGTACATGTCTCCCCTCTCTCTCGTATGGGCTACAAAATAAATGACCTAAGGAATATGTTTACTCCCACTGCTCGCTTTTCAGGCAAAGTGTACAACAGTTTGTGAAAATAATTAGCCTAACTCCTGAAATGGTTTCATTTAAGAGCAGTAGTTCGTAAATGTATATTTGTAGATATATCCCTGTTGTTTCATGAATGTACAGTATGTACATTAGCCTCAACTAGTTACTGGTCCAGTGAACTAAGACTATAATTAGGGAGGATTGTACAATTATAAAAACCTATAATAATTGTTCAATCCTCCCAAATGATAGTCCCAGTTCACTGGAGAGAACACATGGAAGAGGAACATACATGGTCCTTTGTTAAAGAATACTAAAAGAAATAAATCAAATAAAATAATTAGTATTTGTAAAAAAAAGTAGTTAAAGTATTTGTCCCTGACCAGTCTGCTATTGTTAGAACCACTAACATGTGTATAGCACTTTATATATTGTCCTTCATCACTGACTTAATTTAAAAACACATTTGCAACTGTATCAGCCTTTTCTAATTATCTCAACAACTGCCATAATACAGTATATTCACCAAACTTCTAATAATATGAACAGTCGTTTTCATACAGTAATATAACAGTAACAATGACTGTCACATGAATAATTATAAAAATAATGGTCAAAACTTTAAATAATAGTGCTTTACTGAACAGCAACATTGTTGTATTCTAATGCAGGCTAATAAAAATAAGGTAAAAACCACTGCTGAGTGAACAGAAAAGGCTCCAGGATTAATAAATCCTGGCTGTTAGCCTGGTCAGGAGCAGGCTAGCTGCACAGAATAAATCCCCATGGTAATTTAGGCACTGTGTACATTGAAATAGCCGGATAGTTGTTTTGGGGTGCTGCCCAAGCTCCAGTATCCCTTACATTTTAAGACAGGTGTACAAGAAAGCTAAAATCACCACTTGATGCAGAATGCTGAAAACATTTACAATTTATAACATTGCTTGTCTTTACATTTACATTTTATTTTCATTCCACACATTCTTTTCATTTCATATTGCTTTTCTTTTACAGTTTTTCTTTTCATTTCACATAACTTTTCTTTACTCTTTTAGTGAGTTATTATACAAATTTGTTGCCGACTTTGCATTCTTTAAGACTGTTTTGGAAGGACTGTATTTGTGGGCTGGGCCAGAGTGGTTAATTTTACATGAGAGTAGAGCGCAAACAGTTCTGTTGTCTAACATCATCCTATTCTCTGTAACAATCTTTCGTACCATACTAAACACCCTTTCTGAACTCATCATCTGACCTCACACACTAACCTCGCGACAACTGCCACCTACAGTACCTGTAGTAGGCTACTGCAGGTGGCAGTTATCGCGAGGCTAGTGACAGAGCTCAGATTGGGAATGTTTTTTTTTTTTTTTACTCCGCCCGGGCCCGGGGTATTATTATTTTTTAATAACGCAGGTTAAAATACAGGAGATTTACGGGAAAATACTAATACGGGAGGACGGCGGGAAAAAAGGGTAAAATACGGGACTTTCCCGGCCAAAACGGGATACTTGACAGGTATGCACTGATGCAATGTCCATTTTTTTTTTTTTAAGATTATTTTTCTGGGCTTTTCCACCTTTAATGGACAGGACAGCTAGGTGAGAAAGGGGGTAAGACATGCAGGAAATTGTCACAGGTCGGACTCGAACCCTGGACCTCTGCGTCGAGGCATAAACCTCTATGTAAATGTGCGCCTGATCTACCAACTGAGCCAACCTGACCACAGCGTCCATTATTTTTTACATTCTATGACTCGGACAAGCGACACAAATGTAAGTTCCATGCTTTATTGGAAGTGTTTTGAAACAATGTGTTTTGCAAAAGGAAATACTTTAAAGGTGAGGAATAAGTGGTTGGTTCTGCAAAAGTATGGTCCGAACTGGGCCAACTTGAAGTCATTACAATCTCTAGCAAGCATCACTTCTGGCTTACGTTGAAAAAACAAGAACTGAAGACTTGTCAGCTCATATAAATTCCAGTCAAATAGAGAAAATCAACATCAGTTTGCAAAATAAGTTATCACAGTGCGTGTTGTATGTATAACTAATTTTAAATTAACGTTATTTTATACATCTTTGTGATTTGAGCTTGTCCACATATGTGTCCTGGGGTAACTCGACTGCAACAACATTTACAAAGTTGTCAAGAGTATCATACACTGTAAAAAAAAAAAATCGTAAAAAAACGGTAAAAAGTCTTACCGTCAAATTACAGTAAAAAACCTTACATTATTTTACAGAAAAATTCTTTTTTTAAATACAGAAATTTCCTGTAAATATTTTCTGTATTTTTACAGTCTAACTATTGTAGAATTAAAACAAATTCTTGTTATAAAACATTTCTAGAATGTTAAACAACTGTATAAATCTTTATCAAAACTAAGAAATATTGCAGAAATACCTTAAAATTACATAATTTAAATGAAAACTGCTGTTTTCATACGGTTTTCTTTGGTAAATTCACAAGATTATTCAATCCATCCACAAGAACTCCCTGTTAAAGTACAGATTCCTGGATGTAAAACACATAAAAATTATGTAAAATGACTTTCAAATACCCTCCTTTAGGCATTTATTTTATGATTATCCAATCTATTTACGGTAAATTCCTGTTTAACACTGTTTTTTTACTGTACAAAAAAGAGAAGATAATGGGATAATACCTTCCAGAAACATTGTAATAATAGTCATTACTTTATATAAACAATATTTGAGAGTATTTACAAGCAACTCTGCAATATATCTACATACTTTTACCATTAATGTATGTTGTTTACTTTAAATAAACATTCATTTATAGTTATAAAAGGCAACTCTCCAATATATTTACATACCTTTACCATTAATATACAAGGTTTACTTTATATATACAAGCAAATATCCAATATATACACATAGTTTTACCATTATTGTATGGGTGTTCACTTTATATAAACATTATTTGCCCGTAATAACAAGCAACTATCCAGTATATCTACAGACTGTACCTCATTATTGTATGGGGGCTTACTTTATATAAACTGTTCTTTATAGTAATTACAAACAACTATCCAATATATATATATACTTTTACCATTATTGTACGCGGTTTACTTTATATAAACATAGTTTTATAGTAATTTAGAAGCAACTCTCCAATATATCTACATACCTTTACTATTAATATATGAGGTTACTTTATATAAACATTGTTTTATAGTAACTTAAAAGCAACTATCTGGTATACCTACAGACTTTTCCTCATTGAAGTAGGGGGTTTACTTTATATAAACATTATTTGACAGTAATAACAAGCAACTCTCCATTATATGTACATACATGTTTATTTTATATAAACTTCATTTGACAGTAATAACAAGCAACACCAATATATCTACAGACTTTTCTTATAAGTGCATGGGATTTACTTCATAAACATTATTTGACAGTAATTACTATTACTAACTAATATATGTTCACAACTTCCTCATTAGTAAATGGGGTTTTGAATGTACAAAAACCAAAAGGGCTATGTAAAAGTGCAATTGCATCAACTACTTTTACACGCAATAAATATATAATTTTTTCTGCTGACATTTTACAGCATTGTCCAATCCATTCACTGAAGATCCCTATTTGAGATGTAAGAGATTTTAAGATGTATCATAACCAGAAAGTATTATAGAACTTATAGAATTTACTGCATGCTTTACAAAGAAATGCACTATTTAAACAGTGCTATCCTTAAAGTTCACATATGAATAAACTTATGGGAGCAAAAACTGTCTGGTACATTGAATTATAGCAAAAGGGGAACTATGGGCAATTTGGGAATTCATACATGTGTGTTAAAAATGTCAGTGAACATGAACAACTCTCCAAAATCTAAAAACTCAAATTTGTGATGTCATCTGATATAATGTCTTTAGCTTTTCCAAAAACAATGAATTGAGAAATATTTGAAAGATGACACTGAGATCACCCAGGGGGATGTTCGGAGGTAATGGGTAGAGGTTCTGTTTCAGAAATGAAATGCTAACATAGAATAAACCTCATTTGTTTTTTTTTTATTCTACAAAATTAGTTTCACATTCATTGTCTATGAAGCAGCTTAGTAACCTGATGACATCATAGTTTGAGTCTTACATTTCTGGTTTGTGGCTTCGCCAGAGAGTAGCTGTCGGTACACGATCCGTTCTGCACATGCGCAAGATAATACTGTTTTACGTATCCATACGACCTGCACGATCTGTTCCACGCTAGCCTATGGCTAGCCTCCACCGGGAAGCTAACGTTAGTTTAGCTAACAGCTAATTCGGCTAACCGCTAGCTGACAGCTAGATTCTGTCTAAAATAACGTTAACTCAAACGCAATGGGAAAAGCAGGCTACAGCTAAATTAAGACTTCACAGTAATAACAATAAAGACAAGTATTGAGTGATTGTATTTTAAATGAGCACAAGTAAAGTAGAGCTGACGTAACAGCTGTTATATATGTTAGGTGTTTGTTATATATGTCAACGTTTATTTTCAAGTTTTATTTTGAGGGTCTTTTAAAGTTATTACATGCTGTCTCAGCTAGCAGTTAGCCGAATTAGCTGTTAGCTAAACTAACGTTAGCTTGGCTGTCGACCGTAAGCGTGGAACAGATCGTGCAGTGTCGTAAATCCTCGTACAACCGTGCATGCGCGAACATTTCGCGCATGTGCAGAACGGATCGTGCAGGCAGAACGGATCGTGTACCGACAGTAGCTCTTAATCAAAAATATCAGAGGTGAGATTAAAGACCATTGCACACCAGGGACGATTATTTCGCATGTCAATATATTTTTTCGAACTGTTGTTTTTGTCACAAGTAGTGTTTACTTATGAGGATCACCAAACAACAACACGGAGGCTGCTGTCCCAACTACAGACTGTACGTCAGAAAACTTTATTACTCCTTTCAACCTTTACAATGGCAGCATATGCCAGAAACATTCTTTCCGTTTTTACCTTTCACAATAAGCCCGAGACATATGCTACGCTGTTTTGCAGAGGGAATTCAATTGAGTATTAACTGTATACTCAATTAGAGTTAGAGGAAACTCAATAAATAGCTTACAGTAGCTTAGTGTTACAGCTTTTCCTGGGACGTATCCGAAGCTAGCCCCCGTCCCTCCACTCAGCAGCCTGGAAACCAGACAGGACACCTTTTGGTGCTTTTGAGGAGCTGCTGCATTTATTTGTTGTCAAACTGCAGAATCTAGCTGCTGTACAATCACTTCATATCTTCACCACTAAACGTTAACTCTCCTCTGCTCCGACTGCTCTCTCTTTCTCGTCCGCTCACACCACATCTTCCGTCACTTTCTCGCTCTCTTCAGCATCTGTCCTACTGACATTGTAGATGAGCTGGCGTGTATATCCAAACCTTTTATTGAAAACTGTCACAAATTTGCATCGCTGCCGGTGTGAATAGTTTTGATGTGAAATACTCACAGGCGATTATTTTGCATATTGGCGTCGCTTATTCGTCACGCCCCCAGTGTGTAACGGTCTTAAGTCACACATGTGCAAGTCACAAATCTTAACCTTCACCGTCTTGAACAAGTCCCAAGTCACTGTGTTTAGACTCAAGTAAGGCTGTATCAACAAAAAGGGGTGTAACAATGTTACAAATCCAAATCCGGTTCGTTTTATTTACAAGCACAGACCAGGTAAAGCAGGTTAACAATGCAGGGGCCCATTTCAGGAAGGAGGTTTAACAAACTCTGAGTGTAACCCTGATATCTGAGTTGATTTACCCTGAGATGGAAACTCTGAGTTTTCAGTTTCAGGCAGCATGAATGGAGCCATGATACTACGATTCACCATGGTAACAACCACAAACAAACTGGTGGGTAGAAATCCTGCACATACAGTGAGTTTGAACATGTATTTAGTTAAAAAAGCAACACAGCGGCTGCTTTAAAAGAGAGAATTTGCGTGGGAAAAAATTGCTGCTAGAGTAAATGCGTTAGTTCCAATATAGTGTATATCATATGTAATCATAAGTATAATATTACTGGTGAAATGGTATTGAACCTATAATCTATAAAAGTCCTAGGCCTACTAATCCCATTCTGAGGCTGCAGCACCATCATCAACAGAATTATAATTCATAATCTTATATTTCAAAGGGTTTACATCATTCACCTGCAATCCTGTGGAACTCTTTTTTAATGGCTCTTACTGGTTTGTGTCCAGGGAACACTACACAAACGTTTAAAAAACGTTTCAGAGTGAGTCACACTCTTCTGACGGCGCTTTGCTATACAGCTTTACCAATATGCTCCGCATCACCAATGTTGTAAAGAAAACTGTTGTTTGCAAAAAAATGTAATGTGACACAAATAATGTGCTGGGATGTAGAGCATGTCCACGATAGGTGACGTTAGTGATATGAGGATGATAAGGTTATGTAGGCTACATAACTGATAGACTGGGAAGAAAAAAACGGTACCGCTCAAATAGGTATTTATCTGGAAATTAAAATGAGTCGGGGCCTCAATATCATCCCCTGACGTATGTTTAACTCCCTGCAAAGTAATACAGCTTCTACATCACCGGGATTGTCGACAAAAGGACATTGCATGTTTTGAGAAAAAAAAACGTTTTATAATCTGCCTAACATGGTTAATAAACCAACCCTGTTTTTTTATTCATGCCGATAACAAACTGCGCTAAAATGCGCCTGATACAGACTGCAATTATGAATGATGAAATGAAAGAGAGCTGTGTCAGAGGGAGGAGACTGAAAGAAGAAAACCTGTTCCCGACTAGGTTAGGTTCACAGAGTCCGAGGTTAGGTTACCTCTCTTTCTGAAACGGAAAACCCAGAATTACCCTCATCTCAGGGTTAACAAACTCAGAGTTTTCACTAAACCTGCTTTCTGAAATGGACCTGTCATTCGGTACCTCCATTAGCTGTATGTGGGTTTGTGAACTCCTTTGCTGCCTCCTTCTTAGCCTCTGCTGGGCTCCCTCTTGCTCTGGGCTATCCTTTTCTCAGCCATCTGATGCACGAGTCTTCAACTTCACCCAGGCTATTCAGACCGTAAAGCAGGTTCTCAGGCTGGCTGTGGGAGAGCTGTCTGGTCTGTTGATCCTTGTCAAACTGAACACAGAATGAGAGCCATAACATGGGTGAGAAAGATGTGGTAAGGTACAGATGATAACGTGTGATACTGTAGGGTGAACATCTATTTACTTTAGCTTTCTTTATCTTCTTGATCTTCTTATCTTGGTATTCTTTCTTCCATCTTGCCTAAACAAGGATTAAAGAATTAGGGTGAGATTTGAACATTACTGTAACAGTAGTATACATAGATTTATTTGTGGAGGCTTGCCAGCATTGACCACCAGGTATTTATTTATTTTGATTTACAGCAAAAATTAAACTTAAAATACATATTTAATTACAGACTGAGTGCAATTGTCTGGAGGAAGAAACACTTATAAATAGAGCAGGTAGCCTATATCTTATTTCTGAGTTTGTTCAATTCCCTGTCCATTTATTTTTATGTGGAAAGCGGGAATGGAAATATTCTCTCTGGAAAGACAGAATGGTAATGTTAAGTTGGACACACTGAATCATGAGTGAAAATAACGATCACGTTCAAATTAAGATGTTGTGGTCCACAAAGCAGACGCTCCGTTTAATGTCAAGTTGTAACTTGTTGTTGTTACAACGTGTGGTTCACTGTTCATAAAGTAGAACCAACGTAAAGTTAGTCAGCTGAGATAGCTTATGTAAACTTGAGGCATAACCTAGCTAGGTGGTAACGTTAAACGGCGGGTTAGTAATGTTAACTACTAGCGTTAGGAGCAACGGAGCGTTATAACGTTTCTTTAATTACTAGTATTAGCTAGTACCCAGCAAATCAAGCTGACCTGCTAAACTGTCTAACTGTCTAGTTAACTGTTATATATTTAGCTAGCTAGCTAAAATTACGATTGGTGCATGGTTCACATTCAAGGCTAACATTACATAAGGACAGTCTTAATGTAACGTTAGCTAACGCCAGACACACTTTGATAAGGCACATAAACGGCAAATGCTAACGTTATCCCTGCTGACATTTTAAAATTGTGAAACGTATGCAAGTGTTATCTTAACTCGTGTCCAGTTGATATCTCGTGAGGAAACTGCATGTACATAAAGAAAGAAAGAAAGTGTAAAAAGAAAAGTATTACTTTACCTTAAGTGAAAGCTGAATTTGAATCATCGTGGAGAAGTCCTAACTCCTGCGTTACATTATTATCCACACTGTCTCTGCGTCGAGATGAGTTTGACGTTAGCACAGCCCCCCATGAAGTCAAACAATATCATTGGTCAAGATTGTCTCTGCCCGGCATGATTCATCCAATGATTGTGCAACATTCAATTATTTGAATCTGCGCGCACTTTCCTGAAGCACATAGCCTAGACTAAAGAGACCATTTCTGTTTACATTTCTGTTTTTTCAACCATTTTAAGGTCTTACATCGCTTCACGCCCTGATTATCAATGTTCACGTTGATGCTAGAAGCCTTGGTTGAACTGTTGAGCCCTAGCATCCCTTCCCAGTCTTTCACACATTGCATGTATTGCTAAATTGAAAAAAAATATATTGCACACCAATGTAAAGCTTTATTCATACTGTGTCCTCCCTGTCTTTATTCACCGTATATTACCTCAGCCCATGAAAAACTCTTCGTTCCCTTTGACCTGTAGAAAGTGGGGAGAGGCAAAATGATTTGAGGGAGCAGTAGACTGCACAATGACCTTGCATTTTGTTGAACACTGTGACTCACTTTGGTTCTTAATATTAAGAAAAATTGTTTTAACAACAATTTTAACTTCATAAGGAAAAGAACGTGTATGCTACATATTCTATTTGAAGTACACCAAATACATTAAAAAGAGGTCTGTCCCGCATGCATATTAGTTTCTGACTGTGGGGAATTGGGAAAAACAGTAAAAACGTCCCCAAATTTCTGAATTGCTTATTTTCATAACATTCACTGAGCCTTGCCTAAAACAGTTTGGAGTTTGTATTGGAAGACTCCAACGTTTTTAAAGTGGATTAACAGCCTTTTATGAAAAGCCTACTCCTTCAGTTTTTAAATGAAATCACAGATAATTTCTCAAATAAGCATAATGTTGCAGATGTCCATACTGTTTGTCGGTAGGCATGACTTTCATAGGAGGGGACACACTTTCCTATCAACGCAGGGTTGAATTAAACTGTATGAGAGTTGGAACTAGCGGAACAAGTTAGGCAAGCAGGTACATACTGTATTTGAGGTACTGGTGTGCATTAATATTGATTTTCCACCCCTTATAAAAGTGTAGCATAGCTGTGGCACAGGCAATCCATTTAACTTATTAATGTTACACCTTAATGAAACACACATTGCCCAATATGTGCATCAATGCCCGTGTAACCATTGCAAGTCAGTGGAAATTGTAGTGTAATTTCAGAGGCAGGGGTGGTCAGATCACCGAGGTCTTGGTGAGGCATTTAAGGTACCGGACATGCATGAATATTCATTCTACCCCACATAAGAGGGAAGCTCATGCTCTGAGCTGTTTGCATGACATAGACAGGAACAAACATCAAAAGCCAGAGTGGACACAGTATGAGACATCACCGCAGACATCAGCAAAGTAAGCAGTCAATGGAAAAAGATGTTGGGCCATGAATCTGAAATAGGCCCATGGCCTCCACGGAAGTGAAATGAGGCAAGAACATCAGATGCCCCCTAAAATATTAGGATGGTGAAGATGTAGGCTTACCCAGGCTGTAGGCTGCCTGGCTCTCTGTGTACTGTATCGTCATCCTGTAGGCCTATAGGGTTGTGGGCCTATGTGATGTGAACTGTGGCTGCACGATTCTTTTGTCAACTAATTTGCCAGACCAAAACATGATTATATAGTGATGAGCATATCACAGACTTGGACTAAAATAGACATCATGTACATCCAAGGCCTGTAGTTTAGGTTGACTCTTGTCTCTTATGCATTCCCATAACTGAAGCTATGGCTTTGTTTCCACAAATATTTAGGTGAAAGAATGTTTATTTTTACAAAGACAGATCTAAATACAGCATCTTTGTCACCAGTGGTGATTTGGTGCAGTAGTCCTATAGCTTTTTAAGCTTGTGTGCTGCCAAGTTGTTTTACTGTTTGTATTACCATAAATATGCTTGCAAAATATTACAGTAGTGTAGTTTCTAATATAATTACATTGATCCAACTATAATTGAGAACAATTGCTTGTGGGTTTTTGCTGTGGAGTTGTTGAGGCCATGCAGTGAGGGTTCATGTCAGCCTCATTCAATGCATTAAACGGGTCTGGCTGGTCCTACCTGTCTCAGTACCTCTGTTAACCTCTCTTCAAATAACTGCAAAGCTAAATACAAGTCCTACTCTATTGCTAGAATTTAGTAGACTTGCATTAAGAGACACTGGCCAGGATGAAGTTTGACAGCGATTAAAACACTAACACACAGTATGAGACCACATTGAATAAGCTAAAATGGACCCTACATTATACCAATATTTACCCTCTGAAGAGTCTCTGATGCATATATTGGATAGTTAATTGTAAATATTGTCAAATATTTTTACAAAGTAAACACACAGTACATTAATGGGATAAGTCTGTAGATATATTGAATAGTTGCTTTTAATCACTATAAAGTATTGTTTGTATGAAGTAAACCTGATATATTAATGATTAAAGTACAGTATATTAGATAGTTTCTTTTTAACACTATACAATATTGTTTATATAAAGTAAACCCTTATACATTTATGGGGAAAAGCCTGTAGACATAATGAAGAGTTGATTGTAACGTTTATATAAAGTAATGACTATAAAATAATGGTTCTGCAAGTTATTATCACATATTGTTTTTTTGTACAGTAGAAAACCAGTATTAAACAGGAATTTACTGTAAATTGATTGGATAATCATGTAAAATAAATGCCTAAAGCTTTTAAGATACTATTAATGGGCTGTCAAATAGGGTAATTTTACATTAATTTGACATGTAAATAACTATAAATGAATGTTTATTTAAAGTAAACAACATACATTAATGGTAAAAGTATGTAGATATATTGGAGAGTTGCTTGTAAATACTCTCAAATATTGTTTATATAAAGTAATGACTATTATTACAATGTTTCTGGAAGGTATTATCCCATTATCTTCTCTTTTTTGTACAGTAAAAAAACAGTATTAAACAGGAATTTACCGTAAATAGATTGGATAATCATAAAATAAACGCCTAAAGGAGGGTATTTGAAAGTCATTTTACATAATTTTTATGTGTTTTACATCCAGGAATCTGTACTTTAACAGGGAGTTCTTGTGGATGGATTGAATAATCTTGTGAATTTACCAAAGAAAACCATATGAAAACAGCAGTTTTCATTTAAATTATGTAATTTTAAGGTATTTTGCAATATTTTTCAGTGTTTGTACAGATTTATACATTTGTTTAACATTCTAAATATGTTTTTTGATTACAATTCTTTTTAAATCTACAGTAGTTGGACTGTGAAAATACAGAAAATGTACAGTAGATATCTGTATTTTAAAAATAAATTCTTTGTAGAATAACATAAGGTTTTTTACTGTCATTTCACGGTAAGTGTTTGGCAACTTTTGCTGCCAGACTTTTTACCGTTTTTTCACGATTGTTTTTTTAACGTTTCTTTACATTAAATTTAAGGTTTAACAGTAAAAAACCAGAAAGAGGCCTCAATTTTACACACCGTAAAATGATGGGGTTTTTTTTGTCTTTTTACATAAAATTCAATGTAATTTAACTTTCAAGACCGTTAAGCAATGGAATTATCCTGTTAATCAACTATATTATCTCATTATATCAATTTACAGACTAAAACCTTAATTTAATGGGTTGTTTTTAAAATAAAAGTATTTTTCTGTATTTTTCTGGCATTAACACTTAATGTAGAAAAAACGGAAAAAATCCGTAAAATTATACAGTGAATTCCAGTGAAATAACTTTTTTTTTTTACAGTGTATAGTGGTTGTCAGTGCAACCATCCAAGAGGGAGACAGAGAGAGAGAGAGAGAGACAGAGTGACCAAATGCAACCAGGCAGGCTGTAGTATTGTCAAATTGTACATATAATTGGTATTTCAGGAGAGACTTACTTGACAGTCTCTGCCAAGTGAAAGAAAACAGTGCCAGTATATCATATGGTGGCTGTCAATACTCAAGAGGAGAGAAGAGTGGACTTATAATGATTAAGCAATATTTTAACACTCTGACTTCCTATAATTTCAAAGCGTTCCTATACTGCCCACTTGAATGGTGCAAATTCTTTCTGTTAGCACACAGCATATGACAATTAACACCAATTAAATGAGTCTGGGCATGGGCAGTATAGTGCTGTTTGATGAAATCATAGCATATTTTAGCTCTCTTTTGCTCAGGATTAAGACAAATATTGTAAGTACAATAAATCAGATTTGATGTCTGCTTGCCCCAAAATGTTTATGAAATCAGAATCACTTAAAAATGTCTTGGATTTTTTTTTATTTATATGCAATTAATTCAGTCCCTTGTACTATTGAATCACCACTATTCAATGGTATTCAATAATACTGTATGCAACAGAGTTGGCTAGCGGTAACAGCATGGCGGATCTCAGAGCTGCAGGAGACTTGCAGTGTACGGGCCGGAAACACTGACACTATGTTGTAATTTCTATCCTATTTTGTCCTGATCCTCAACCGGTCCTGTCTGAAGTGATAGTGATATCTACCAATCAACAAGAGTGCTCAGTCCTGGGCAGGTGACCTCAAGCAAATGCAATCTGACCTTTTCTTGAAATCTCATAAGATATCAGAGTGTAAGAGACACCGGGTGGGGAATTGCCTGTTCTGAAAAACAGTAGGACTATAATACTACAATGGGACAAATGCGATGCACATAAAGGTTGTGGAGGTGTCTGCGTCACCAGAGATAATCCGGATCTCAATGAGAATCAACAGCCCACTCTGTGGCTCTACCAGCTATCACCCACATTCTGCTTATTATTCTGGTCCACCTGTACGTCTGCTTGGGTCAATTCAGCTCTCTCATACCATCTATATGAAAAGCTGTAGCCAGCTACCCCTTGTGCACAAGTATACACAAGCCAAATGCATGCCTACCACCCACCAAGAAATGATAAATGACCAAGAAAGACACGAAGTAAAGCAGCGGATTACTAAAGAAAGTCAAACATTAACAACAACAGAACGTTTTCTCAAAAAAAAGAGTTCTAAAATGTCTAGTCATAAGAGCCTTGATAAACCAACAAGTCCTCCAAATCAAAAGATAAAATACATCGCTTGCAGGACGACACATAGAACATACCGAACAGCTTGGTTAAGTTTAGGGGAAGATCATGATTTGAACTTTAACGTAGACAATTGTTGTTTTGGGGCACCTGATGAAATGACTGATTCTGTTGTTCTTCTTGGGACAATAGCACAAAATCAACATAATTGTTAGGGAAATATTGTGGTTGTCAACCATCAACACTATTGTGTTCAAAAGTGTAAAAGATGTTTTTTTTTTAAGATAATTTGTTGCAGGAAATGCAAAATGTACATACAAAATGCAACGTTTGTCTACGTCTTTATCACCTTCCATATCAAACTAACAACCTTTAAGCAAGTGTTTTTCTCCCCAAGGGAAAAAGGCATTTGCCTTCTCTTTTGTCCTGTTCTTTTCTGTTGGTAGAACATCCACAAAATGCACACACACACACACACACACACACACACACACACACACACACACACACACACAGACCTTACTCGACGGTTGCAATTAGTTTAATTAGTCTTTGTCATTGGAACGAAATTTAGTGAAATGCTGACTCTGACTCACAGTACAAAGAGCAGATTGCAGCATTTATTTAATTTTGCAGCCACAGGAAAATAATCACCCAGCCTGCCAGAACTGATGAATGTCAAAACATAATGGAATGATGACTTCCACAGTTGCTCCTGGTTTCCTCTAAAGACTTCCCATCACTGTGTACTTTGCTGTCAAAATCTGGGCTTGTGGTATGCGCCCAGGCTGCTCCAAAAGGCAGTAGGCTACAACATTGGTCAAAGATTTCATCATGTGACTGAATAATCTGTTTAATGAATACATTTGTGACATTGCATTGGTTATTCATATTATTATTATTATTATTATTATTATTATTATTATTATTATTATGTTGGAACAGTTAATCATTGAAATTGCCTATTTTTGGTGTTAGGTGCTTATCACTAAGGATGTCCAAGACTGCAACTAACAATTTATTTATTTTTTCAATTATATTTTTGGTGTGTATAAAATAGTGTGAATAGCCCATCAACAGTCCAAAATCCAAAGATATTCAATTTACAGTGATATAAAATCCTCCTATTTACAAAAGCTTGAAAAAATGATACATTAATTAAATGACTAATACATTAGGAAAATTGTTGTTGATTTATTCTCTGTAGATTAATCAATTCAATTTGCAGTGATTTCAGATATGCAGCACTTTATCGTTGCACCACTTTTATCAATTCAATCAAGTCCCATGAACACACGCTCCTCCGTCAGATCACAACCGCCAGCTTGCACTGTTGAGATGTTATGATGGATGCATGTAGTCATGTGGGTTTTTCTATACCCTCTGTCTTATCAGCTTGAAACAGCAGGAACTGGGATCAGAGCAGCCATTCTTTATCATCCAGAGTCTGGTATTTATGTTCCTTATTCCAATGCAAACTGAATTTCTTGTGGTCATATTTCTCCTGGAAGAAGTAACAGTGAGGTTGTCAGCCATGGCTTAGGAACAATACCTTGTGTCCTCTTTTCTTTCTCTTTCACAGGCAATGTCTGCAGGATTGTCAATTTAATGAGTGATCTGTTTTTCTGCACAGTTATAAGCCACCTTTGAACACTGACTCACTGAAGCTGTTATATTTTTATTTTTTTACAAAGCCACTCAGGGGAAGGGAAGATGGGCTAGGAAATAAAATGTTGTTAATCTGATCCCAGCTCAGCTGAAACTTTTGCAGTCTGCAAATCGTGGCTGTCGCCGTCTACCAATACAAACCTTTCACATACACTTTAAAGCCACATTAAGTAAGCTTTATTAGTGACCAAGTAAATGCAGCAACACTGACTAATGAATATTAAACCTGTTGAATCGGCAATGTAAGGGATAACTCTATTTGACTGTTCAGCTTAAAGCAACACTTAAAATTATTTTGTACCTTAAAATAATGTTTCCAAAATCGTTTCAGTGGTTCATCAACTCGTAACAGGGTGAATGGCACTTCTGCATTCACTTTGCACTATGCAAGTTTGCCAGATCGGGTAGCGGATCTGTAGTTCGAATGAGACATACGACAGCGGTAATGGACAATTTCACTTCCAACCTGTAGGGGGACCGAAGAGGAAAAGTGCTTTGATGTTGCTTTAAGGGAAATAGTGCACTAGATACACAGAAGGCTCTTCTCATTTTTCATCTTCATCTCATCTAATCAATCCAATAAACATTGAGCTGTCAAAACTGGCCAAACTGACATTCCAATGTTCCTTCTAAAAACATCACAGAGGTTTGAACGAATTTTAACATAAACATGTCTTTTAAAAAAAACTACATACCTACACATTAAAAAATCAAACTTATAAAATAATGCCCATAATGTACAGTAAAACTTAATTTAAAGACCATTGACCTCCCTGTGGTCTGTGCTAAACTGAGAGCTAAGCCCCTAGCTAGCAAGCAAGCTAGCTAACCACCAAAAAATCAAATTAGTCAAATTTAACAACTTAATGTTTCATTCACACACTCTTGTTGCATCATAGAAAAGCACATTGCTATTGCCAGATGAGTGACAACTTTGTTTGGCTCAATTTCTGTAACCAGTCAACACGTTCTCACACTCATCTCATAAAATATGGACGCTTGGTCAGGTGCCTTTGTCGTTCTTATTGACGCTAAAAGTCTCCTTTAGCGCTTTAAGTAAACGTACTTGGTCAGGACTATTGCCGTCCCTTTTGACGCAGTTATGTTAAGGAAAAGGTGGGCTTACGTTTCGGTGACACGCGGGAACTACGGGACGGTTGGGTTTAGGAAAGGGTCGTGGGTGGGCGTATGGTTCCGTTACACGTGGGAAGAACGGGACGGTTGGGTTTAGGAAAGGGTCGTGGGTGGTTCTGTGACATGCGGGAGGAAAGAAAAAACCTGAGCACCATAAGCTGAGCTGAACATCTGCTCTTAGGTCAGTAATAATACTCTGTAGTTTGGGACACTTACTTACTTACCTACTTTGTATCTATAGACCATTTGCACGTGACGTCACACTCCACTCGAGCGAATTATGAACGCCATGACGGACGGCAGAAGAGCTATGCTGTAGACGGACAGCAAGCTAAACGTGTATGTTTTTGTTCGGGTTTGTGTTCTCACATTCACAATCTGCAGAGTAATCCTCACCAACACAAGCATGTGTATGTATTGCCTTTCTGTTTTAAATGAGTGATAAATAAAATTATCCTCAACCAGCTAGCTGCCATGCTAACCAGCTGTTCCTGCTAACAGGTCCAACCCGATGATGACCCACATAACTAACATCGGTTATTCACTGACCTAGCTACATGTCCAAAAAAGAAAGCTGTTCCCTTAATCATTTAACTTAACACACATACAAAAAATATCGGTTAAATTAAAGATGACATGGCACGGAAACTAGCTTCAAAAAGGCCAAAAAAAACTAGTTAAATGCGGGTCTGACGAGCTAGCTGCAGCTAGTTTCGGACTGCTCGCTAGCTGCTGCCCATAGCGTCATAATATCCACCGGTCAAATCTTAACATAGGCTACACAGCGAATATGATCACAGAAAAGAAGATGGCTAGATGTTACAATTATGTGTGGTTACTACTGATCATAGACCCTCCGTGATTTACTGCATGGATTAACGTGTGATAGATAATTAATGACTGCACTTCCCAGAATTGGGATGCGTTCAGGCATCCATTAGATAGTTGCATTGGCACATCCAGTGAACAACGGTATGTGGGTAGCCACGACTGACCATGTCCTCTAAAAACATGGGCTACGTGTTATATAAATCCTTACTTAAGTAAATAATATGTTAATACAAAATAAACGCTAGATTGATGTCTTATCTTTGCTATTATGAGGTACCTCCCCACGCTGTTAGCGTAGCATCGCGTACCTGTAACCCAGCCAGCTACAAAGAACTGGTAAGCATCCAGACTTTTAAAAGCTTTGAGAGCAGCACCAGTATATGGGGATACCCTATTTACCACATAGTGGTACAGATCATGTGGACTGAAGTTGGGCAGACTCGATGATTTAATGAGGTCCGTGAAAACGGAGGGAGGAAGAATTAAGGGTCGGTATCCAATCCTGCTATCTCCAACTTCTCCAAATACTGCTCTTTGTAAGCACCTACCAGATGCCCTACCTCGACCGATAACGGCACGACAACTTGTTGTTCAATAGAAGAAGCCATAAAGCCATAAATACAGTTTATTTAGTGTTATGTATTTCAAACTGATTCATGGGCGTAAATCTGATATAACAGTAGGGGGGGACAATTAACATAAAATTTCTGAAGAGCAATTTTTGAAGGGGACACAAATAATACAGCCACAATTATACTCGTAGAGGACATGTGTACACAGAGGAAAGCCTTAATACTATCATTAGTGTAGCATGGAGACTGTACCATTATCCTTCTTTTCAGTGGTTCTCTTGATTCAATGAAAAAGCTGACTAAATTGACCAAAATATTCTTCTTTAAAACCATGTATTTATTTTTAAGTTGTTTACAATCAAGCCACAAAAATACCTTAAAACATAATGACTTATTTTGAAAAAGTGTCCCCATATAAAAGAAATACAATACTTTTGTACACTTGTTAAATTAGCTGATCATGTTAATTAGTGAGCCACTGGTAATGCTCATCTGCTCACCCTGACAGCCACATGAGCCACACTGTTTGCAGCAAACCTATTGATCAGCCACTTAACATCATATTGAACAAAACACAACTTTAGATCTTCAATATTAACCCTAATATCAGTTCACACACATAACGTTAGGCTTATCGCCGTGGTAACGTTAGTTGTAGTGGGTGCATTTCTATCCAACAAGCTATTAAACAAGCTAGGTAACGTTACATTATATTACTAACATAGCAAACTTTTGTCATGACTAATTCATTAATTACTCAGCATCATTTCCATTTAAGAAAAGAACAACTTCATCCGATGTTTAATGTGAATAAAACAGCCTTGAACCACCTACTTACTAGCTACATTCCTGTCACTACCGATGTGACTGAGTCGAGTGCACAGACAGTGTTGTCAACTCTTTTCCAATGAAAGTCGCTAGCACCAGCTCCAAAAGTCGCTAAAAGTCGCTCATTTGCATATCTGTGACGTCATTACGAAATCATTTGTATGAAGCTTAGTGGTTGTGTCAGCAAGGTAGATAGAAAGAAATAGAACTCTTTAGCCACATAATCACAAATTCAATACAGGAATTTATTTTACCTCATAATTATTACTTAGGTAGCCTATCTTTGAAGTAAAAAAAATAAATTCTACAAAGGGAGGGAAAAAGATCGATAAAGAATTCTCAAAGAAGGCTGGCTTGCCCAGGGCCAGGCCAGCTCAGCGGAGTCTTTCTCCCGTCGCGTCCTGCTGTCTCTCCTACCTACACCAGCACCCGCACCTTCTAACTACCTGCGCACTGTGCGCAGAGCTGCTGCACATGAGGAGAGAGGGGAGAGGCTGCTCCGCTGCTCCTCAGTCACAGAACAGAAGGCGGCTACAGGAGAGAAATACCTTGCATGCTCGCTGGACAATACTGGCGACTTTTCCACAGAAAGTCGCCAGATTTGTCGCTAGTCGCTTTTTTGAAAAAAAGTCGCTAAGGGGGTCTGAAAAGTCGCTAAGTTGGCAACACTGGCTGCAGATCCGATTCCTAACGTACACCATGTAGTGGACCAAACCACTGTGAGGCAAAGGAGGGGGAACTCAAAATGTTCCTAAACTTAAAAAGCATTTTTTGGGGTTTGTATTGTTTTACTACTTACACAGATATTTTAAGTATACATCTTAATGTTATTTACAACTTATAACTTTCAGGCAGGTTGCTCACGTCACATTTACGTTGTCTCTCTCAGTGGGAGGCTGCGCAGTAACGCTCGCCGCTCACCGGAAAAGTGCTTCTAATGGCCTTCACTGGTCTCCGTCCAGAGCAACGGGATCTGTTGGTCCATTATTATGTACTGTCTTTGTTTTTTTTTTAAGATTATTTTTTTGGGTCTTTTTCCCTTTTTTAAGTAGTGACAGTGGATAAGATATGAAAGGGGGAGAGAGATGGGGGATGACATGCAACAAAGGGCTGCAGGTCGGATTTGAACCCGGCGGCTGCAGGACTCAGCCAACATGGGGCGAACGCTCTTACTGGGTGAGCTAGAGGGCGCCCCCTGTCTTTGGTTATTGCCGGTTATTTTGCCGTCCATCATGGCATCGTCACGTGGTCGTGGTGACGTGTTTGCAAAGGGTCTATAGTGCATCACAATTTGCATATGTTTTTCTGCATTTACAAAATAGAATATATTGACTCCTTCAGTATGTTGTTGTAATTTCTTTATTTGTTACTATAATTACTCATATTCTCCGGCCCCTTATTTTGCCTCAGTTTCATGAACTGGCCCCAATTCCAAATTAATTGAATAGCCCTGGTCTATAATGTAAGCTTATTTGTTACTTTACCTGCAGGAATTACAAAACAAATGTTGATACATTGAATATTATTTGATCTATTCCAATACTACATTTTAAATATTGTAGAGTTATGTGTTGCAGGTGCCTGAAATAGCTCTTTATTTTCTATTTTAGTTAGACATATCACATATCATGTAATAGTGATTTCTGTGCCACCCCAAAATGACCACTGGTCCCACCCTGGCCACCCTATTGAAAATTGCCTGGCTCCGCCACTGGAGTCTGCTGCCTTAATCCTTTTATTGATCCTGTTTCTATCCCCAAGTGAGATGCATGTGAATATTAATGTAGGCTATATTAATTCATGTTTTATAATATAATTTCCCCAAAAATGTGAGGGTCTGTAGTCAGCAGTGGTTCAGAAGATCACAGAATAATCCAACTATTCCAGACTTAAAATATTTGTTCATTAGGTTGAGATTCAAACTTCATTTTGAGTCTCCAGTGTCAGTAATGTAGGCTGTCATTTCAAACAGGCACAACAATGTTTCAGCAATCTAGGTTCTGAATGGATCGATGAAGATAAATCCTCTCGGTGTGAGATGGAAAATCTCTACTGGATTTTATTTCATTTTGTGTAACCCAAATAAACCTACAGCTGCAGAGTAAAGCTTCCTGGAATTATCCCTAAGAGGATTTAATGTTTCCTTCTGGTAGTTTGTAAGGACATTTTCTATGTGCTGCTTTTTTCGAAAAAGGAGCAACTCTATTTTTTCCCAAACAAATGACCAGCTGTTCAATTCAATTCAATTCAATTCAATTCAATTTTATTTATAGTATCAAATCATAACAAGAGTTATCTCGAGACACTTTACAGATAGAGTAGGTCTAGACCAAACTCTGTACTTTACGAAGCCCCAACTATTACAGTGGTTGCCTCAAGAGCAAGCATTAGCAGTAGCTATAGCGACAGTGGCAAGGAAAAACTCCCTTTTTTTGTTAGGAAGAAACCTCGGACAGACCCAGACTCTTGGTAGGCGGTGTCTGACGGCACCAGTTGGGGGAGTGGTGAATGGTGGCAATAATAGTCATAATAAAGATAGTGAAGCAGTGATCACAATGGTAGTCGTAGTAGTTCATGTCATAGTAGGGCACAGCAGGGCGTTACGGGGTGTAGTGTGGCACAGCAGCCTGGGTGGACGCGGTTGGACGCGGCAGGACGCAGTCGGACACTGCGGGGAAACGTAGAGCGTAGCAGGGTGTAGTAAGTCCATAGCGTCAGCTGCACCCAGGACCCCGGTGTAGGTGCCACCCAATTCCAAGGCGATGTTCTGGGTGAAGAAGAAGCAAAGGGACTCCGGGGAGAAAACTCCCCAGAGCTAGGTTAGTAACAGGCATTTCTGGGACTAAGATGCACACAAAAGGAGACAAGTGAAAAGAGAGAAGAGGGAGCGGCTCATTGTGTCCTTGGAAGGAGCTTCCCACAGCAGTCTAGAGTTATAATAGTATAACTAAGAGAGGCAGGCTAAAGAGAGGGGCCCTGGACCGGGCTCGTACTCTCCCCTGCCGGAACGGGCTTGTACTTCCTGCCTCCCTCTACTCTACTCTACTATGCTGCAACTCCTCACTCCCTAACTATAAGCTTTATCAAAGATGATGGTTTTCAGTTTATTCTTAAATGTGGCGACGGTGTCAGCCCCCCGAACCCAAGTTGGGAGCTGGTTCCACAGGAGAGGAGCCTGGTAGCTGAAGGCTCTGGCTCCCATTCTACTTTTAGAGACTCTAGGAACCACAAGTAGCTCTGAGTTCTGGGAGCGTAGTGCTCTAGTGGGACAATAAGGTACTAAAAGCTCTTCTATGTATGATGGTGCTTGACCATTTAGTGCTTTGTAGGTCAGGAGAAGGATTTTAAATTCAATCCTGGATTTTACAGGAAGCCAATGCAGAGAAGCTAATACAGGAGAAATGTGATCTCTTTTGTTAGTTCTTGTCAGAACACGTGCTGCAGCATTCTGGATCAGCTGGAGGGTCTTGAGGGACTTATTTGAGCAGCCTGATAGTAAAGAATTACAGTAGTCCAGCCGGGAAGTAACGAATGCATGGACTAGTTTTTCAGCATCGTTTTGAGACAGGATGTTCCTGATTTTGGCAATGTTACGAAGATGGAAAAAGGCTGTTCTTGAGGTTTGTTTTAAGTGGGCGTTAAAGGATAGATCCTGGTCAAAAATGACTCCTAGATTTCTGACAGTAGTGCTGGAGGCCAGGGCAATACCATCTAGGGTAGCTATATATTTAGATAATGAAGTTCGGTGGTGCTTGGGTCCCAGCACAATAACTTCCGTTTTGTTTGAGTTCAACATCAGAAAATTGTGGGTCATCCAGGATTTTATATCTTTAATGCACGCTTGAAGTTTAGCTAACTGACCGCTTTCGTCTGGCTTGATTGACAGATATAATTGGGTGTCGTCTGCGTAACAGTGAAAGTTAATTGAGTGTTTCCTAATAATATTGCCTAGAGGAAGCATATATAAAGAGAATAGAATTGGTCCAAGCACTGAGCCTTGAGGAACGCCATGGCTAACTTTAGCGTATTTGGATGGTTTATCGTTAATATTAACAAATTGGGATCGCTCAGAAAAATAGGACTTAAACCAGCTTAGTGCGATTCCTTTAATGCCAACTAAATGTTCCAGTCTCTGTAAGAGGATGGTATGGTCAATAGTGTCGAATGCAGCACTAAGATCTAATAAGACAAGTACGGAGACAAGTCCTTTGTCAGCAGCAGTTAGAAGGTCGTTAGTGATTTTCACCAGTGCCGTCTCTGTGCTATGATGCATTCTAAATCCTGACTGAAAGTCTTCAAATAGACTATTTCTATGCAGAAAGTCACACAATTGATTAGCGACTACCTTCTCAAGGATTTTGGAGAGAAACGGGAGGTTAGATATAGGTCTATAGTTGGCTAAGACCTCAGGGTCGAGGGTGGGTTTTTTCAGAATAGGTTTTATCACAGCTACTTTAAAAGACTGCGGTACGTGACCCGTTAATAAGGACATATTGATCGTATCTAGTAATGTGGTGTTGACCACAGGTAGTGCTTCTTTAAGTAGCTTCGTTGGAATGGGGTCTAAGAGACAGGTAGTTGGCTTAGCTGAAGAGACCCTTAACATTAATTGTTGGAGGTCTAAAGGATAAAAGCCGTCTAAATAAGTATCAGGTCTTATCGTTCTCTCTAGCCCTCCTGCGCCCAATGGTGAGTCGTTGGAAGCTGTGGGCAGAAGGTGATGAATTTTTTCTCTAATTGTTATAATTTTATCATTAAAAAAGGTCATGAAGTCATCACTGCTCAGAGCTATAGGAATAGATGGCTCAACAGAGCTATGACTCTTTGTCAGCCTGGCTACAGTGCTGAAAAGAAACCTTGGGTTGTTCTTATTTTCTTCTATTAGTGTTGAGTAATAGTCTGATCTGGCATTTCTGAGGGCCCTCCTATAATTTTTTAGACTATCTTGCCAATCCACACGAGATTCTTCCAGTTTGGTGGAACGCCATTTACTTTCAAGTTTTCGTGAGATTTGTTTTAATTTGCGAGTTTGGGAGTTATACCAAGGTGCTAGTTTCCTTTCCTTCATCATCTTCTTTTTGAGAGGAGCAACCGAGTCTAAAGTAGTCCGTAGGCAGGCCGTAGCAGCGTCTACAAAGTTATCAAGTTGGGAGGGACTAGAGTTAACGTAACAGTCCTCTGTTATATTAAGGCATGACATTGAGTTAAGTGCTGTTGGAATAGCTTCCTTAAATTTAGCTATAGCACTGTCAGATAAGCATCTAGTGTAGAAACTTTTATTTAATTTCGTATAGTCTGGTAGTAGGAATTCGAAAGTTATTAAAAAATGGTCTGATAATAAAGGATTCTGCGGAAATACTATTAAATCGTCAATTTTGATGCCATATTCTAGCACAAGGTCGAGGGTGTGGTTAAAACAGTGCGTGGCCTTATGCACCCTCTGGCTGAAACCAATAGAATCTAGCAGTGAATTGAAAGCAGTACTAAGGCTATTGCTCTCAATGTCCACATGGATATTAAAATCACCTACAATAAGTACTTTGTCTGATTGAAGGACTACGCATGATAAAAACTCTGAGAATTCAGATAAAAACTCAGAATATGGACCTGGTGCTCGGTAAACAACAACGAATATAATTGGCTGTACTGTTTTCCATGTTGGGTGTTGAAGATTAAGAACAAGGCTTTCAAACGAGTTATAATTTAGTTTAGGTTTAGGATTAATTAACAGGCTCGAGTCAAATATGGCTGCAACTCCCCCTCCTCGGCCTGAGCCTCGTGGAATTTGGGTATTATTATGACTGGGAGGAGTGGCTTCGTTTAAACTAACATATTCGTCATGGCCCAGCCAGGTTTCGGTGAGGCAGAATAAATCAATGTGGTTATCTGATATCAATTCGTTTACCAATAATGCTTTCGATGACAGAGATCTAATATTTAATAGTCCACATTTGATTTTCCTATTCTGTTCTGTCGTTGCAGTGGTTGTTTTAATTCCAATTAGGTTGTTTAGTATAGCACCTCTTTTGTTAGCGTTTGGTTTAAACGGTCTCAGTCGGGGGACAGACACGGTGGTTATGGGATTATGAATGGGTGATTGCTCTGAAGGGAGCACAGAGGGGCGTATAGCGCTGTATCTCTGATTATTGACTTTGGGAGAGTGTGTCTGGTCAGTGTGCTTGTGGGAGTGTTTACGGGATGTAAACAGTCAATCAGAGGTCTGGGTATGCAGGGCGTGGTGCAAATTTCCACGTAGCATCTGGCTTCCGCGTGTATTGGGATGAATCCCATCCCTGCTGAACAGGGAGCCACGTTCCCAAAACAGATTGAAGTTGTCAATAAAACCTATCCTGTGAATACTGCATGTGAGCTGGAGCCAGGTGTTAAGGGAGAGTAGTCTGCTAAAGAGGCCTGATCCGCGACCTAGAGATGGAAGTGGGCCCGAAATAAAAACCGACTTCCCAGTGCTTTTTAAAGCCTCAATGAGAGTGGTAAAGTCTCGCCTTGTGCGCTCACACTCCTGAATCCGAGTGGACATGTCGTTATGTCCACAATGGACCACGATGCGTTTGATAGAGGTCGGAAATGAGGGTATCAGGTCCATAACTTTAGCCAGGATGTCTGCAACTTTGGCTCCGGGAAAACAGTGTGTGACAGCATTATGAAACCGTAGGTCTGTAGTGATGGAGTCCCCAATAATTACTGTGGTTAGGGGGAAGAGCGGACGAGGAGTGGGGGGGTGTGGGTAGCCGGTGACGGGAGCAAAACAGTCAGTGTCGGTTTCAGATGGGCAGGGAAAAGAAGAGGAAGAATGCTTACCGTTCGGTTGTGGAGATTGTTTTTGAGGAACGTTGTCATTTGGCCGATCCAGGCAGTGTAGGCCACCGGACCGTCTGACTACCGCATCCCTCAGAAGCTTTCGCCGCGTGGTAGCAATCGTCTTCCGTGACGACGGCTGGTCAGTCTGCTTTGAAGCGGGGCGAGCCCGGTGAGCCGCACTGGCCACCACCGGCTCCGACTCCGACAAAGCATTGAAGCGGTTGGAGAGGCTGAGGGCAGGAGGCGATGGAGCCCTACCCGAGGCTCTCTTTCGGCCGCAAACCACCTCAGTCCAGGGTGGCTTGATAACCGGTGTCGAGCAGGACGATGGGCGTGGGCAGGCAGCTGGGTCCCATGGCGCGGTATCCTGGAAGGCCGCCGAGAGAGATGAGATCCGGAGCGACTGATTATGAGCCACGTCCAAGCAGGCGGTTAACAAAGCATCTTTGGTTTTTAAGTCCTCGGAAAGCCGACGAACATCTTCCCTGAGGTCAGCAATTTCTTTGTTTGTATTATTGAACAACGAGGAAATCCTGAGGGGGAGTGGGGACTCGCCAGGTGTAGAGGTTGCCATGAAGCTAGCGTTAGTTTAGCCGGTAGGCCTAGTCTTGATAAATTAGCGTGAGGCTAATACTTACTTACACGTAAAAATGTGTCTTTGGTTTTAAAAACACTTTATTAGTATAATAAAAACTAGGCGATAGAGCCGACTGTTAGGTAGGAGGTTGAAGGCAGCTGCCGGCTGCCTCGTCCCCGCCGACTGCTGTCGCTTGTGGATGACGTTCGCTTGTGGATGACGTGCAGCAGCTCGATGCACACAAAAGGAGACGTTCTGTTGCAGTCACAGTTAATAAATAAGCATTTTAACAATAAACAAAAATGCAACATAATTACTGCAAAAATTCAACACAAATGTCAGGTGAAAAAGTCACAATACAACAAAAACAATGTTTTGTCCTTTCCGTGTTTTGGCTGAAGGTGGGAGGCCTCCGAAATTGTTGGTTGTAAAGTGGCTTTTTAACAGCCGGAAATCTCAGCACCTGGTCATTTGTATTGATCAACAACCCAGTCGACCCCCCATAGACATATTGTGCTCATTTTGTGCTGTTGGACAGTAAAATCATTTTGTGTATGAATGGTTGCACAATCAATGTCTCTGTTGTCTCCAAAACAGATGCAGATACAGTCCAAAATCCTCCTTCATGTTGTGTCTAATTATACAGACCATAGCAGAAGCACATTCCTCATGTTATTGAGCACTCACTGTATAAATTTACAACCTCCACTCCAAATAATAGACATTTTGGGAAATGTGATTATTCACTTTTTGAGAGTTGGATGAGAAGACTTTTAGAAACTTCCACTTTCAATGGAAGCTGTAGCCAGGAGATGGTAAGCTTAGCTAACTAACTAGCTATTTTTACTTTGTGTTTTGTACAGACATAAGATATAGTATAGTGATATAGAGGTGCTTGTAGGCAGGTTTTTTTTTTTCCAGTCTTTATGCTATGCTAAGCTAAATGCATCCGGTCTCCACCTTCATCTTTAATAATCAAACATCATCACTCTCGGCAAGAAACTATTCCTTTTAAGACCCCAGTCTAGGGGTGCCTAGGACGCAACATGAAAAAAGGCCCCATCTTCCCCATCTCCCAAATAGCCACAAACAATGATTTATTTGTATATCAGAAAACTTATTTATTTTACATAGAACGGAAATATATACATAACATATAGATGTATAAGTCTTCAGGGTGGCCTACCACCAAAATAACAAACAAACAAAACGATTCTAACTGGGAGATAAGAAACTAACCTAACAAACAAAAGGGCAGTAAAAGCAAAAAGAATGACAAAAGACTTACCTCCCTAACTAACAAAACAGGAGAAAACAAAATTAACACACCTGGCGGTCCACCCTTACTAAACAAAAGAAACAAGACCTAATCTAAACCAAGTTGCACAAAGCAAAAGTGTAGCCGGTTGGGAGATGGAGATGGAGATGAAGATGAAGATGGAGATGAGGATGAGGATGAGGAGGAGGAGGAGGAGGATGAGGAATGCCTGCTGCCCCCAGTCGGCCACCATCTTGGCTCCTTATATCAGGTGGTTTCCCCAGCTGCAGCCAATCACGAAGTTGGGCATGAGAGCTTCCCACCAATGAACTCCCAGCTATGGCACACACCTATTTGCATATGGAATTGAAACAAGAGAGAAAAAACCACAGAGCACACACGCATACACAGCACACCAAAGAAACAATATGACCACAGTCATAACACCCAAGAATTAAACCTACCCCTAAAGGTTTAATTCCTACAGATCTGAGGAACAGCTAGACACAGCGTCTGCTATCCCATTTTCGGTACCCTTCTTGTGGTGAATCTGCAGATTAAAGTCCTGCAGAAGGAGAGACCAGCGCATAAGCCGCTGGTTAGAATTTCGCATATGTGCATATGTACTAATGGGTTGTGGTCTGTAAACACTTGGATAGGCTAGACCCAAGATAAACCTCAAAATACTGCAAGGCGAATAGAAGGGCGAGAGCTTCCTTCTCGATAGTGCTATAATTAAGCTGATGCTTATTAAACTTTCTTGAGAAGTAACAAACAGAGTGGTCAATAGCTTGATCGTCCTCCTGCAAGAGCACAGCACCTGCACCGCACGCGCTGGCGTCAACCTCTAATTTGAAGGGTCGCGTAAAGCAAGGCGCAGCGAGAACAGATGCGTTACATAGTAACACCTTGGCAGACTCGAAGGCAGCCTGACAAGCGGGGAACCAAACAAAGGGTTTTAAGGCACTTACGAGACCTGCGAGACCACATCAGAAAAGTTTAGACAAAAACCACGATAATACCCACACATTCCAAGGAAACGGCGCAGCGCTTTCTTGGACTGTGGGACCGGGAAAATCAATAATCGCCTGCACTTTCTCAGCCAAAGGACGCACCTGCCCCTGACCCACCTGTTTACCCAAATAGGTAACAGTGGCCCTACCAAAGTCACGTTTTGTGAGGTTAAGGCTGAGGGAGGCCTCGCGGAGACGGCTGAAAATAAGGGACAATGTATGGAGATGGTCGGACCAGGTGGAGGAGTAAGCAACTACATCATCTAAGTAAGCTTCACAATTTTCGACGCCAGATAACATGCTACGCATTAACCGCTGGAAAGTAGCGGGTGCATTACGCAGCCCGAATGGCATAACCGTATACTGGAGGAAAGTGTCGGGTGTGACGAAAGCTGATATCTCTGAGGTGTTAAAGGAACTTGCCAGTAACCTTTTAACAGGTCCAGCTTTGTCACATATTTGGCAGAGCCTACACGATCTATGCAATCCTCCATCCTGGGGAGCGGATAACTGAATTTACTTTTCGGTAATCGTTACTAGGGCTGCAACTAACGATTATTTTCATAGTCGATTAATCTGTCGATTATTTTCTCGATTAATCGATTATTTGTTTGATCTATAAAAATGTCAAAACATGGTGAAAAATGTGGATCAGTGCCTAAGAAAACCTAAGATGATGTCCTCAAATGTCTTGTTTTGTCCAAAACTCAAAGATATTCAGTTTACTGTCACAAAGGAGAGAAGAAACTAGAAGATATTCACATTTAAGAAGCTGGAATCAGAGAAATCTTATTTTTTTTAATAAAAAAATGACTCAAACGATTAATCGATTATCAAAATAGTTGGCGATTAATTTAATAGTTGACAATCGATTAATCGATTCATCGTTGCACCTCTAATCGTTACAAAAACGAGGGGTGTTGTCAGGTTTCGGAACCAAAACGAAGGGTGAGCTCCACGCACTAGTACTGGGAACAGCTAATCATTGCTCAACCAGATAACTCATTTCCTGCTGCATCATAGCCCTTTTTGTCGGATTTACTCTATATGCATGTTGCTTAATGGGTTTGTGGCCCTCCACGTCAATGTCATGGTACAGGACAGAAGTTTGACTAGGATGGTCAGAGAAAAGCAACAGGTTATCCTCATGATTATCAAATCAATAATATCTGCACGGGCTGAGTCAGACAGATTGGACAAAAAACCCTCCAAGTTACTCAGTACCTCTGAATTTCTTAAACGAGCGGCCGGCATCAAACCACTTTTCTCTGCCAACCCATCATCAGCAAGGTTGTACTGAGGAGGAGCAGCGGACACGGACATCACGGGCGCAGCAGGAGATGGCGGAGAATCACTCACTCTGGAAAAGTAACGTTTCAACATGTTAATATGGCATACTCTAGATTTTCTTTTCCGATCTGGAGTTTGAACAACATAGTTTGTGTCACAAATTTTCCTCTCCACTGTATATGGACCCGAAAACCGAGACTGCAAGCTGGATCCAAGCAATGGAAGCAGCACCAAAACTTTTTCACCTGGTTGGAACACACGTAGGACAGACTTTTTGTCATAACGCTTCATTTTAGTTTGACTTTGTGCCAAATTATCACGGGCTAACTGACACACATAGTTGAGACGCTCACGAAAAGAACTGACATAATCCAGCACATTATGCTCAGTTTTTGGCGACTCTGACAACCACTTTTCTTTAAGGAGCCAAAGGAGACCGCGCACAATATGGCCAAAGACCAAATCACAAGGACTGAAACCTAAAGACTCCTGAGGAGTTTCACGCACGGCAAATAACAGAAGGGGGAGGCCCTCAAGACAATATTTACGCAACATGGATTTTAATGTTTGGTGGAACCTCTCAAGTGCACCTTCGGACTCTGGATGGTAAGGACGTGATGTTACATGTTTAACTTTTAGCTCTTTCATTACCTGTGCAAACAGTTTGGACATGAAATTTGTGCCTTGGTCACTCTGTATAGTTTTAGGCAAGCCAAAAGTTTAATGAGAGCTTTCACAACTGATTTTGCTCTGAGAGTGTGCAGTGGGATGGCCTCAGGGTACCGCGTCGCGGCGCACATCACAGTCGAAGTATACTGATGTCCGGATTTAGTTTTTGGTAACGGACCCACACAATCTATCAATACTTGTTCAAACGGCTCCCCAAGCACCGGGATCGGGTGCAGAGGGGCTTTCACCCCGGAGACCGGGGATTGTGGCCCGCGTGTGGTGTTTTGTTTCCCCGTTGTTGTTTTCCTAATCACAACCATCCCGTTATTGTCGCCTTTCCCCATTCTTCTTTTCCTAAACCCAACCTCCGCCGTCCAGTTGTTGTTGTCGCATGTCTCCCAGAGACCGTGGATCGTGTCCCGGGGTGTGACGTTTGCTTTCCCTGTTCATCTTTTCCTAAACCCAACCTCTGTATAGATGGTTCCCATTTCGTGCTGGTTTAAGTTTAAGGTTATTTGTTGTTTTGGTCTAATTTTTGGGGCATTTTAGGCCTTTATTTGACAGGACTGCTGAAGACATGAAAGGGGAGAGAGAGGGGAAATGACATGCAGCAAAGGGCCGCAGGTCGGAGTTGAACCCGGTCCCGCTGCATCGAGGGGTAAACCTCTATATATGGGTGCCCGCTCTACCAACTGAGCTATCCTGGCGCCCAAAGTATGGAGTTATATTCCTATCTTTATTCAAGAGCGAATTCTTTCAATTTGACAACATTTCCCACTGATATTACGTTCAGATTTTGTAATAATTTCCCTCAAAACCTTGCTCTCACACTTAAATAGCCACTGTTGGTGCTTGGATTTGCTCTGCTTATGCTCAAACTTTCTGCTTGGACTCGGATATGTTGTTGCTTAGACAGACTTCCTGCTCTCAGCTTTCGCCCTTCTCCTAGCACTCAGGCTGATTCTGCGCACTTACAAATCTTCTCCTCGTTGGGTTTATTTTATTTTATCTTGAATAAAGATAGCAATATAACTCCATACCAAAGGTGATTTTTTTTAAGTGGAAGGAGAAATACAGTAATGAGTACCTTGTAAACGATGATGAACAATTACATGCCAATTACTTTAGACAGATAATGTCTAGTTCTTTAAAACACTAAGATCAGCACAAGCGTGAAATTGTGTTCATTATCTCCATGCACAGTGATGTACAAGACATATCGCCCTGTCTCTTTTAATAGAGAGGTGGTTATTATCAAAGGCAGTTTCTTTTTGAAAGATTTTAAATCTTTATGCCATTAGTCATTCACTGTCTGTACATTGCCATAGTTGTTAGACACAATCCACATAATGCCTGCCAGAAATAAATCACACCTGTATTTCAGAATTAATAGATAATTGAGGTGCATGATTTTCAAATCCAGCTGCATTTCTCCTGATATCTTCACATGCTGTTCGGTGCAGACCTACAAAAACTATAAGAGCGCACCGGTTTCCTCTGATGTCTCTGTCCAGGGGATCTACTAATGAACTCCTACAGAAAGACATCTGGTTTCTGTATTTTTCCATTCCTACCCAAGAAATACTTAGCACCTCATTTGTGCACTCTTACTTCCTTAACTCCTTCATCAAGTAAGTAATGTGTCTTCAAAATAATCTACTCACATTTCCCTGACCCTGGAGATTTTCGTCAATCATCACCCAGTAGTGGGCAATCTTCTTAGCCATGTTAGCCACCCTGTGAGGCTGTACTGAGACACAGTGGTGCTTTAAACTATATCCTAATATCAGCCTGCTAACAAGCAAATATGTTGCAGGTATAACCATGTTCACAAGTACATTTCCAGGATAATTGCCTGACGGATGTCCCTCACCTTCCTCTCTCTGTGTGTTGCCGTTCTCAAACTATGTTCGCTTCAGGAAACAACAAACGTGTCATTGGTTTTGCTGCTGCTCTTAAACAAAGTTGACCCGTTGATGGAGCTAGATGTAAAGTTATTACAATTCATCCTGAGAGTGATATGAATGTTTCTACCACATTTCACAGCAATCCATCCAATAGTTTTTGAGATATTTCAGTCTTGACCAAAGTGGTGGACCAACCGACCATCCCCAGAGCTACGCTGCTGGCATGGCTAAAAAACTTAAGGTCTCCTCCACTTGGCTTCAGTGCCACAATAACTTAACAAAAAATGTTTAATTACATTCCCAGTTACATTTTAAAATATGAAATACGTAGTAGATCATGTTCTTTTATATTTATTTTAAAGCTTGAGTTGTTGCTTTAAAACATTAAATGTGTAGTTTTTCAAACTCCCCTGGTGTATTTATCAAAATAACCATATCTGCAAATTTTGATACCAGCATAAACACCTTTATCATCCCCAACATGAAAAGTGGGAGTGGATGGAAACATTAAAACAGCAAAGTGACGAGGCATTAATCAAGATGCATTTCAGAGCCAATGAACCTATTTTCTCTAATTATGTAATCGACCTTTTGTCAACTAGGGCTACATGCTGAAACACTCAATTAATATCATAGAGGAACTGATTAAGTTTGTGTATATAGAAACTTAAGCACTGACCTTTTGCGACAGCTAGATTACACCGAAAATGGAGCCAAAACAAAAACAATCTCATTCATTAAGATTCCTCAACTCAGCAGCAGAGTGCACATTAAATTCAATTTAGCATTTTAAGACAATGTGATTGTATTTGTTGGCAGTGGAATACAAGGTTTTGGAAGTATTTGCATGTGACATCACATTTTGACTTTCTTTTTAATTAAATGATAGATTCTTCTTAATCAACATAAGGTGAATAGTTGCATTGTGATATTTCATAGAGTTTGTTGGATTATATTTGTCTTTGCTGATTATAACAACAATATTTCAACCCAAGAAATCCTTTTTACATCTAATAATGTTTTTCTGTCCTTATCACTCAGTTTTGTGTTCTTACAAAGGAAGTAACGTGTTACATTTTCAGCAGCATTAGCAGTGACTCATTTGGAGTAAAGTGTAGGATGAAGTCAGCAGTAACAGATCGATAGCTGTTACATCTGGAAAATCCAAGCAATGACGCTAATCCTCAAATGTGTCATCTAAAAGTAGGGTTAAGATCCTACTCAAGCTTTGGAATGCTTTCATAAGCTTATTGGTCATTTAGCACATCAAGCAATCCGTGAGAAAGTGAAATCACATCATTAGAGAAAGAAGATTGGTTGATGGACTGCTAATCCTGTGGCCAGTTTTACTCAGCTGAAAAGCTGCCCGCACTGTCTAATTGTTGCTTGCAGTCTGAATTGCACAGTAAGGCTATGTTCACACTTGGCGTCTTTTTTTGACAAGAAAAAGTTGACTATGGTGCTTTTGTAGTAAAAAAAAAAAGAAGAAGTTGGCAGCATTTTGGTTCCAAAAAGCAGCCGAGAGTGTCTTTTGTTGCTATAGCAACAGCTACTGCTACAGTATCCTGGAGCATTATGTGGAGCGGTGCTAACGTTGGATAAAACAAAGCGGTGGAGCGAGCTAGAAAAAGAACAGAGAGAGAGCCATTCTGCTAACGTTACATAATAGAAAGTGAGTTCCCTGTACAGGGAGCACCCGGTCATACCATATAACTTGCTGTGCTCCGACTGATGTTTTCTTGTTGTTATGAAAACGACAGGTCTGGCTACTCCACCTGTCATTGGTCGTCTGTCAAAAAAGCGCTTGACATAGGGTTTTTTTTTCAGAAAAGTTTAAAGGTGCTGTAGGTAGGATTGCGAAGATCCAGGAAAAAATTTGAACATCGACAACTTCTCAGTCCCTCCCCCCTTTCTGCTAAAGCCTAAAACAGTCTCCTAAGCCCCTCGCCCCACAAGGGAGAATGAATGTGTGTGCATGAGCAGTGATTGACACGCAGTTAGATGCCCCCCCTGGCCCTGATTGGTGCATCTATACAGGGAGCTGTGGGTTTTTGAAAATCGCACTACAGGCTGTAGGTGGTGGCAGAGGAGCCAGATTTATTTTTAAATTACCTGCTTCACGTAGTTCTACTGGAACATAGGGTCAGTTTTAGCAAATATGACAGAAAGTTAGTTTTATAAGTTTTATCTACTGCACCTTTAACTTTTTTTCAACTTCAAAGATTGCTGCAGAAAAAAAGTCAGCAGTGGCGTTTAAAAAAACGCTCACAACTTTTTTGAAAACACTGTTAATTCCATAGGATTATAATGTAAAACAGACGCTGGCAGCTTAAAAAAAGACGCCAAGTGTGAACATAGCCTAAGTAATCCTACCACAGATTTTATTTCTGCTTCCTGTCACAAATGCTAAAAAAAATACTTGTAGGTTGCAAAATAGTTCTTTAACATTGTTGAGCTCCTGAGAAACATTAAGTTAAGGTACATTATGCACCATCACAGAATGTGTTAAAACTCTGCAGACATTGTCCACTACACAGTGTTGGACTAAACCTCCTCTCAGGACTGTGTGATTGCCATCTCCCTCATTCTCTTCTTGCATCTGTTGAAGTGGGACAAGTTGCACCTTTATAATCCTATAAAGTCAGATGGGATTCTGACAGGTGACATTTTCTCACAGCCAGACAGAAAATAGTGTGGGTAGGGTTGTAAGCAGTCATTGCAGAAGCTACTATGGCTAGCAGGCAAACAGCAGCAGTCCACAAAACAAACACTTCTGTCTGTCATTAACCTCTATATTTGTTCTTGCACTCACTATAGGCAAGCAGCATTCCCTTTTCTCTGCTGCTTGTTTTATTTTAATGTGCAGTTGTAGAAACATGGATATAAACAATAAATGTGTCCTGAAAGAGCGGTGAATCCCACCCCCTTAGGGAAAAATTTGCTAGCTGAAATGAATACATCTCGCCTCGTTCCTAATAAAAAAGGAATGGGGAGCGAAATCTATTGTGGCTGCGTGGGATCTGTTGTGTGGAGCCTCGAGTTTGTTGCTTATATCATCGTCTTGATTTTATTTAATAGAAACTCCTTTACCATCTTGGCATCACTCCTAAGAGGAAGGTGTTTTAACTGTTATTTAGGGGGTTCTTTTAGCTGTTATTTAATATGATAGTTTACTATATATTATTTGAACAGTAGATCAAAAGTATGCCTACATTTCAATTTTGAAAGGTTATTGTACCTTTTTTAAACAGATTTGAAGAGCCAAGATTGTCAACAAGCACAAAATAATTAGTAATCTCTGTTCAACATCCTTCGACTCAGAATCTTCCTCTCAGCTAGTTTTGTTTTTTATAGCATATAATTTCTTGCCTAAACTACTGCAATTCTCTCTCTGACATCCTCCCAAAAGATTCCCTTCAACACCTCCAACTCACTCAGAATGCTGCGCCTCAACTCAACCTTCATTAATTGTCCTTCGTCACTCTCCTCCTACAGTCTCTGCAGTGGCTGCTCACGTCCAAACTCCCACAACCTCACAGTACTCTCTGTTCTGCCTTCAGAGGCCCCTTAGCCATCCTCCTGCCTGGTTATCTCTCCGTGTACTGTAGTCTCTTGTTCCTCCTAGCACCACCATGGTGAATGAATGACCTTCTTGTTGACAACTCATTTTTTTCAGGAAAACAAAACTCCCTTCACCTTCTCTCCACTGAATTCTTTCTTTTCCCTGTAAATTTTAAATTTCTCTGCAACAATTCCCTTCTTGTCTCTCTCCTTGTATTTTTGCCCACATCATACCACTAAAATTTACATTTTAAATTGTAGTTTGTGATGGCAGTGGTAGCTAGTTATCTGAAATGTAAATATAATGTGATTTTAGATAATTGTGTAAAATTGATTATCGCTGAAGAGTAGGGCCGGACTGGGATAACAATTTAGCCTGGAAATCTCAGCCTGTTTTCATGAACCATTTGTTCAAAAAGCTTTGAAAACTCAAGCACTGTAATTCGTAACCATTCCACTTTTTTTTGCTGTATGCACCACATTGACTGCCACTGTATAAGAACGCAGCTGGCTGCGTAGTAAGGGGGTCAGGGTGGATGGGTGGGTGTTAAAACACAGGACTTTAAAGCCAGGGAATTAGAGTTCGCTTCCCAGGGAAAATAAAAGACTTTCAAATGCATGTTCCTTAGGAGTGTTTTAATTCAAACCACAATCTTTTTCCTAAACTTAACTAGTCATTTTGGTGCCTAAACTTAACTTTCGTCCCAGCATAACGTTAACATTTTGTGGCCTAAACTTAACCGTAATGTCCGCTGAAACGACCGGCAGCTTCCGGTGCTCTGTACCTGGCTTAAAGTCACCTACTGTATACTCGAGTTAACTAAACCCCCAACTACCGCTGATACGATGGAGCACCATGCAGAGCACAGTAGCTGGCGTCGCAGAGCTCAGTAGCGGCCAAACACATCTACTAACTGCCGCTGATACGACGAGCTGTAATAAAGGTCTGTAGCCGGCTTCACAAAGCTTGTAGCCAACCACTGTAGCCGGCGTCATGTGACCAGCCGCCGCCACGTGACCAGCTGCCGTCACATCTCCTAGTTTCGTATGATATCTTACGTTTTGTTTTGGTGTGCATACATTTTCGTACGATATCATACGGACCCATTCATGACAATATGTGGGGAATCTAATGTCAGCCCAGGGCAATCTCCACACATTCACAACAGACCATGTACACTGTAAATTTTTCCGTTTACTTTTTGTAACTACACACAAAAAGTCCTACCCAGCCCGATTAAGTATTGATGCCATTTATTCCTATTTATAAAAACCAGAATCTACTCGGGAAGGGAATATGCTCGTAAACATGTCGGTAATTTTTTAGCATGTAGCGGCACTTTCCTCCAGGGCTTTCTCGCTTTTAATGCTCTCCCTCTCAGCTTCTCCTTTACTTTTCTTTTTCTTTTCCTCACGTTCTCTCTTTCACCTGCGCTGTCAGTATTTTCTCCACACTGTTCGTCCACGTGCTCTCCAAGCACTGACTGAACATTGTGCAGATTGTGATTGGTTCAAAGAAATGCAAAAAACCCTTTTCCTCCTATCCCAGAATGTGTCTGTGGTATAGCCATACCTTAGCGCTGTGGAGATAGGTCTGGCAATGCAAGGCTACACACCACTAAACTCCTATTTACATTCATTTATAGAAGCCCACAGTTCACAGGCTTTGACCATAGCGATTGTTGAGCATTCGCCTGGCTTATTACCTATTACCTACACCTTGTGTAATGTTTGCTGGCTGGCTGTGTAATTTCAGAATAGCCATCCTGGTGTGTTTTTTGATCTGTAACCTATCTGGAACACTGACTAAGTTTATATTCACATAATATTCAGTTTTTTGCACTTTTTCTGAAAAAGACGATATTCCGACTAAGCTGTTTACATGGCTAATGAAAGTGAATATTCCACTAATATTCCCGTTTACATGTAGCCATGCAAAATACGTTTTTTTCAAAGTTTTCCAGCGGTGGCGGACTTGTTGGACCGTGCGAACTCCCTCTTTCATTCCTATAACCAGCTTCTTGAAAAGATCGGCGTAGCGATGTTTGCGCATATCCAAAAACCTGTTGATATCCAAGTTTTTGATAATGTTTAAAAGTAGCTGTGTTTCTCCTTTTCTTTTGGCCATGCATCTCTACCGCCCTGCAAACTGTCGGCTGCTTGGTGTGTATACAGCAACCATAGCAACACACAGAGCTGACTGTAAGTTGATAACAGGCAAGAGGCCGTACACTGGGGGTAAACTGCGGTAAAAACCTTGATTGAGACGCATATTCTGAATGAGTTTTATACATGTCCAAAGAATGCCTCTAAAATCCGAATAATACCAGAATATTCCACATCTTAATCGGAAAATGCTATACAGTATTCGGAAAAAGGCCTTATTCGGAATATCCAACCGGAATATGCTGTTTACATGACAAATTCGGAATAATGTCATATTCAGAATAATAGTGGAATATTGGTGTGCATATAAATGAACTCACTGTTGTATTATAATGGGTGTCATAATAACCTGGGATTGAAATCTGAATTTTAGACAACATCCGCTGCCCTGAAAGTTAGTCCTGGCATGAAAATGTAATGATGCCATGCTTCCTGTCTGTCCATAGAAAAGGTGTCTTGAGGGGCTGAGATTGGAGGTGCTGTGCAACTTCTGGGTGAGCCCAGTCACTTTTTTCTTGTTATGATTGACTGACTGGAACATTGAATTAAAGGCATTTAGCAAAGGAAGGAAAAGTAATTGCCCTGGTTCCTCTGTCGCTCTGTGATTCACTTGAGTGTATGGGCTAATATCTGAAAAACTACTGTGACCTGTAGGTAATGTATGGTTTCTGAAAACGGGTTACATCTAATATTGCAGGAAAAAAAAGAAAGAAAGAGAAGAACACTGTGTATGATGTTTAAGGGAGCATGTTGCAGCATGAAACAGGAATTGTTAAGGCAGGCCATCAACATGACACATAGGCCATATAGTGGGCAGAGCAAGGCATTAATAATTCATTGAACCCCCACCCCCTTATTTTCCATTTTCCTGCTCTGTGGCTGAGCTAACTTCATGTCAATACCAGCTGCCAGAACACACCACCATTCATCAGTACATAGTGCATTTCTTGCTCTGGTGGGGGGAAATTAAACACATAAAATCTGTAGCACCAGATATTTAGTGCATTAATTCCAAATAATAATAACAAATAAGTAAGTAAGCTTTTAATAAACTATGTATGATCACCATTTAGGTTGACAAAATACTAGTGTGAGATAATTAAGTTGCAACCTTAAAATAAAGGGCCCAAAAACATTATTAGCAACACTGACTATTCTTGGCTTTTTACCATTTGCCCACATGGTGTCCCACTTGAAGCCAATGTTATTGTTTCACACCTCACTGGAAGCACAGTGTCTCATGCTTCATCCAAAGTGCTTGTCAGATGGTTGAACAGCACCTGAGACCCTTTTTCACTTTTTTAAACATACAATGGGACAATCACAACCAGCTCTCTATCATCATTTTTTCACACTATTACTTCTGTAAATGTCCATGTGTACAAACAAATGCAACTCTATGAATGTCTTCGAGGACAAAGGAAAGTGAATAACAAAAAGGACAAAATGTGCGTCACTTGGACCCGCCTTCAATGGTGGCCATTTAGAACAGCTATAATGACTCTAGCCTTTGGAGAGACACTCGGACAAAGTTAATTCTGAGCATACTGAAACCTTTATAAAGGTTTCTCAGAAATACGAAAAATCTGACCTGCAGAGTAATCATTTACTATGACTTATTTCAGAATCCCAACAACAGCTAATGAATGTCTCCAAAGAGTACATTTTCAGGCTTGTCATGTAAAGGCTGTGCAATTTCTGATCAATGCAATCAAGATGAGATCACAGCAGCAGGATGGTTTCCAAGTCAAATCAGTTTGAGACACACCTCACTTGTCCATTAATACTGCAAGTCAATTAAAAAGGCTTGGTCTACTCACCAAACTGTTAGGCAGCTGATGCGTTTATTATGTTTATTATTAGTTTTGTGTGTGTGTGTGTGTGTGTGTGTGTGTGTGTGTGTTATTTTATGTCTAAGTCTGAGTGATGGACAATGACAGAAATTTAATTTGCCTTCTCTCGCCTTTTATTTTCGTTGTGGTTAGAGGTGTTAGGGGGAGGCTAAAATTGTGCACAAAGAAATCAATACAATTTTGTCTTTTGACTTCTGTCAAGATTAATACCTGTCGGAGAAGAGTGTGTGTGCTTGTGCTTATGTGGCTCATCCAGATTTAGTAGCTGAAAACGTGTGTGATCAAATATGGTTTGAGAGCCTCTGCTCCAGCCTGCCCACAGAAGAGTCTGCATGTCCTGAAGCTATGTTATGTTATGTTTTCAATCCAAGTTTGACTCCAAAGAAAAGTGTTTTTGTTTGCCTGAAAATTAGGAATAAATGTACAAAGATTAATGTTTTAAGGAATGTATTAATATATTTCCATACAAGGCCATAACTACAACTACAACTAAACTTGTATTAATATACATTTTTTTCAGCAATAAAATGTAAACGCAACACAACCATATTCTTACTGGAATTGAGGTTGATTAGAGAGGTGATGCATCCAGAACAGTAAAAAAAAAAAAATTAAAAAAAGGGAAAAATAATTATCTACAACACACTAAAATAGTCCTAAACTGGAGCTACTGTTGGACAGTTAGCTTAGCATGCAGACTAGAAGCAGGGGGAAACGGCTAGCCTGGCTCAAGCTGACCTAAACATCACCCGGCTCCAGCTTCATACTTAAAAGACAAATATGACAGTGGTATCAATCTTCTCATCCAACTCTCAGAAATAAAGCATATTTCCCAAAATGTCAAAATTTTCCTTTAAGGGAAACCTAAGAGGTCAAAACATGGTTCATAAATAGTTGTTTTTTTTCCACAGAAATAACAATTAAATCTAAAGAGCAAGACTATGGGCACATACTGAACAGCTGCATGCATCTATTTTGAACTTCTGATCAGCTACAGTGTTTAATGTATTGTCTGCCTAGTGTGAGAGAAACAGTGAATCAGTACAATGAAGCCGCCTTTCTGCAACTAAAGCAGCTCTCATATCCGCCGTTTCCTGAGGTAGGCTCTGTCTGAGCTGGAACACAATGCATCCTTGCGTTCACTGTAAGTCTTTCAGATTGAATATTATTTTTTTCCATTGACATTTACGCATAAGAGGAAATCTGTCTTTATCTCTAAGAAAGAAAAAAAAAGATGCATCATGCAAGGAATTCAATTTATTTGTTCATGTAAAATGTCATCTTTCACTCCACACATCTGCTCCCAGTCTCACAACAGAGGAACTGATTACAGTTTTCTTTCATGAATCATGAAGTGTGCTTCCTTTCACAACCTTACACTTATATTTTTCAAATGCAGCACATTCTTGTGACCTGAGAGGTGAATTTCAAAAGGCTAAGCACAGGAGAAATAAACTTTGCAGATTAATTTTATTCATCGCACTGCATCATGATATCTTAGTAAGAACATGGATATTATTAAGTAGCAGAGGTGTAATGAGAAAGAAATTCAGCTCTGGACTTCCGAGGACCGGCCGGGGTTGGACTTCCTCTTTACTTGCCCCGGGGCCACCTGCTGAGCAATTGTTGTCTTTGATTGTTTGGTTTGCTTTTCTTCAGGCATGAAGAAAACATCAGAGCGATACAGTCTCCTTCTCTGATACAAGTCTTGATAGCAGTGATGCATGTCGCTGGAGACTCAGTGAAGCTCTGCATGTTTGCTGCATTATCAGACACTCCATCTGTGTCTGCTATCTTTATGATTGTGCATGTTGGTCGAATGTGTCTGCTGTGATTGTATGCATCCGCCAATCTCTTCTCTACAGAATATATATGCATTTTTATTTCACTGTCACACATTTGCAGTTCTGTTTGTCACCCGCTCTATTACCTAGCATTTCCTGTTTAGTTTGGCCAGTTTAATGATTCTGTAACTTTTTTTCCTAATTAATCAAAAGCTTAATTAAACCCTAATGGGAGTTTTGTTGTATTCTGAGGGTGTCTGTTTTTTTTTCTATTACAAATTCTCTCAAATGTTTACATTATGCAAATAAGGGCTTATTTAATGCCAACTTTTGCTGAACTCAGGAGAAATCTACAGACACAAATAGCCAACAGTTAGTAAAATAAACACCTAAATGTGTATTTTGGAAGTTTTCTTTCCACTCGTCGGAAAGACATATTGGTTATGTAACAGATTATGGAAGTCTGTTAATTTTAAATAAATCTAGATTTAGATTCCCGGGCCACACCAACACAGTGAGAAGGACACAAGGAGTGTATAAAAATAGTATTTTATTCTGTTAAAAGTTAAAGTTTAAAAACAATATTAGAATGACATCTCAAATAAAAACCCGGGAGACCATAAAACCATGGATCGCCCAATGTTCTGTCCCAGGGTGAAACAATACCCGAGTCCAGTCCAGCCTGGAGTCAGCTCCGTGTTTCCCCTGTCGCCGGCACGGAATGTCTTGCTTCAGCGGGGCTTCGAATAACCTATTCCAATCCAGAGATCCGGGACCAGGAATTCCGTGGTGCCGTTCTGCTTCTGTCAGTGGAGACATGTAAAATCAATGGGTAGCCTACTCGTAGCCCGGCAACTTTAAAACAGTCTCGGATGATTAGAGTGACGACTTTCCTTTCCTGTACTTAATGTGGGCTCGTCAACAATACTGCTCTATCGTCGGCCCCTGGATGTGGCACCTTCACAGAAATGAACAACTAAAAAACGGCTCCTTTAGCTCAAATGCTAAAAACACACACACGCATCAGTGTGGGAGAAAAGGACCACTTCCCTTTAGTCGGAGTTTTGTGAGCGTTGACACTGCAGAGTCTGGGAGTCGGCTCCACCAGGGTACAGGAGAGCCAGTCAGCAGCAACACTACGGGAAAAGACGCTCAGCAAGTCAGTCCGCTGCAGCACACGGTACGTCCATCCGTCCAGAGCGTTGTTGCCCTAGTAAGAGATCTTGCCTCCTTTTATTGGGAGTGGTCTGATCAGCTGGCAATCAGATCGCTGATGTGAACGGGGTTCTACAGGTGTGTCAATTAGTGTTTGTTGTTGCAGTTCGTGAAAGAGGGAAAACAATACTATCCAGTGTCCACAACAAAATATAATAAAGTAAATCCACAGCAAACAATAAGGAAAAACACAGCAAACGATAGAGTTTTAAGGCAAAAATATAATCAATAATCAATAACAATTATACAAAATAAACTAAGGTCATCAATCACACTGCTCCACTGGTTTTATATTATGACAGTTATTGAACCAAAATAGCCCAAAATTACTAAAATGACCAGTGCATGAAAAAAACTATGTTTTTGCCTGTAGTGTCTCGCCTTAAGCTGATATAGCTAAATAAACTTACCACAAAAAGTAAGGAAATTTGTGTTTGGTAGATTATTTCTCTGTGGTAACAATGCTTTTTGGCAATGAATTGTATACCGTTGGAACGCCTGTTTAGTTCCCTTTCAAATGGTGTCCCATTTGTAAGGAACATGCATTTGTGGGATGAGCAGCAGCGCTGAGTATGTGGGTTGCGGCCATGAAAAATTTGCCAAATCTTCTCTGCCAATGCCAAACAGCTTATTCTGCCATTGACTCGTTTGGTGTTTGGTGGATTGGATGATTGAAGTTTGAAGAAACAAGACATATTGGCAATTTAACAATTTATTCATTTCACAAACAGGAGCCTCAGTAGTGTGTGGAAGAACCATACACAGCCACAACAGCCTGGCACCTCCTCCTCATGCTGGTCACCAGCCTGGTCACACACTGCTGTGGGATGGCATCCCATTCTTCAACCAGCATTTGTCGCAAGTCAGCCAACGTGGTTGTGTTGGTCACTCTGGCACGAAAAGCACACCCAAGCTGATCCCACAAGTGTTCATGGGGTTGAGATCAGGACTGCTGGCAACCCATTCCATCCTCTCCACTCCCACATTCTGGAGGTAGTCTCAGATAAACCCCGCCCTGTGGGGTCGAGCGTTGTCATCTTGGAGGATAGGGTTCGGACCCAGACTGTAGAGATATGGGATTGCCACTGGTTGCAGAATCCCATCTCTATATCTCTCTGCATTGAGATTGCCTCCAATGATGACAAGCCTCGTTTTTCCAGTGAGGGAGATGCCGCCCCCACATCATCACACTGCCTCCACCAAAAGGTGTTACTCTATTGGTGCAGCAATCAGCATAGTGTTCTCCGCGTCTTCTCCACACTTTGACCCTACGATCCAACTGCCGTAGGCAGAATCTGTACTCATCACTGAACATACCGTTCCTCCACATGTTCAGGTTCCAGTGCACGTGTTGCCGACACCAGCGCAAACGGACCTGACGGTGAAGGGCAATGGCAGAGATTTGGCAAATTTTTCATGGGCGCAACCCACATACTCAGCGCTGCTGCTCATCCCACAAATGCATGTTCCTTACAAATGGGGCATCATTTGAAAGGGATCTAAACAGGCTTTCCAACGGTATAAGATTTATTGCCAAAAAGCATTGTTACGACAGAGAAATAATATACCAAACACAAATTTCCTTACTTTTTGTGCTAAGTTTAGTTAGCAAATAGCTGCCTAGGCTACTTACAGTACAAATGCTGCAGATATAGAGTAACATTAGCATTTAGTTAGAGCCGTGTTTCTGGCCACCTGATGAATGTAAGTCCAAAATGACATTGGACTTGTAGCTTTGTTTTGGTCTACCCAAAGTCTTGTTGCAAATATCTGGCTTTATAGCTGCAAAATGCTCCAACACGCTTACCAGCTAATCGCTAACTTTGTCTGTAGCGTACAGACAGTTTTAGGAGCCTTTTTTTGCTGAAAATAGCTACTTGCTGCGGCTGAAAACTATGCTGATGAGAGCAATAAAAGTGAACCAATATAGTTACGTTTTCTGTGACAACACAGCGAGTGACCCCTGTCCATTAGTCATGTGATCTATTGTTAATATAAAAATATGTATTATAACTGCTTAAAATATATACTGTACAATTAGATGGATGAGTTTACCTAGAATGTGTTGCGCCTTAATTGAAAATAAGTTATTCTGTACAATATGTGCAGTGAATTTGGGAGATGAAGAGGAACCTAAACAGATATTTTCTTCCCTAAATCAAAAGGTAGCAAACTGTGTGCTTATAGGCCTACTCCATTACACCCCTGACTGTAAGCTAATACAGTGAGCTACAGTTGGGGGTGAGGGGGGGGATCACTGTGCAGTATTACATTAAAACACTTTTCAATTGGCCTCCCTTTTTGTGGGCTTAAATATTCACTCGCACATTGTCTTGATAATTCTACTCATCGCCTAGAGCATCTGACCTCTGATGTTACAGCTCTCCTGGCTTAATCATGGGAGACATTAAGCACTTCTGTCTGTTCAGAAGGTTAATATTGCCATTAGAAAGCCATTATTCACCAGCAAGACCCTGAGCTCATGCCCGTCTGTGCAGAAACCCGCCAAATCCGTCTCACCCTGCTCTGGAAAGATAATTAACATGAGAAAGGTTGAGAATGGGATGTCATCGGCTGATATTCATCACTAAGCCACATATAGAGGGTTCTGTACAAAATTGTTTGTTTGTGTTTTATAGAAAGAGAGAGGCCTGTAGTTTGATGATGCCAAACGTTAAAGATGCCTTGTTATTAGACTTGAAAAAAACACTTACATTTTCTTAACTGGTCAGCTAGATTTAGAAAAAAAACACACATGGTGAGGTCTAAGGAAAGTTTTAGCATTCATTTGGAGTCGTTTTTCTGTCCACCTGAATGTCATTTGGTCTTCGCCAACTCCTGAGGTAAAATATCTGGCTCTTAGGCTGCTCAATATTCCACTGTGTTTATCAGCAAGTCATTTTACCTATTCTGTCTGCTGTTTGGTGTACAGTAGGTTTATTAGAGTTTTTTTGCTGAAAATATCTGCCTGCTGCTGCTAGAAAAAAAAACAGGTTGACACCAAAACAGTAATTTTGCAGGCCAAATTAATGAAGTGAGCTGAAAGATGCTTAAACACGCTATATAGCTAAAGGGAACTGCAGAGTCTACTGAGTCCATAACACATTATCATCTGACCCATTGTTAATATAAAATATTGAATAGTGCAGCTTCAAAAGTGTGTATTGCTATTTCCATAACAAATAAATAAATATGGATATTTTTATCATCATTATCTAGAGTATATTATCTGCCATATGAAACAGCATAAGATGTGTGCTATAACACACCAGGCCTGTATGAAAAATGTAATCCCATTAACCATCAGTAACCGGCAGGCTTATTAGCCAATTTTCTTTTGTTTGGTTGAATTTCCCAGCAGCAGGGTTTTTAGAGTTACAAAATAAAGGGAAAACTTTTAATAAATTAGCTTTACAGCTCACTGGTTCAGTGTGTTGGTGACAAACAGGGAACATGTTAGTAGTTAGAGCTACTTTCGAAACTAAACATTAATTTAACCTTATGCTACAGGCCTATTAATGTATTTCTTGATAATTTATTGAAGGTTTGCAGAAAAGTACTATATAATTTAGTACGAATATGGGGGGAAATAGAGACAAAGTTCTGAGACAATTATTTAGTTTAGTTGTGTTTATAAGTATTTGTTGACTTCCAGAGGAAATTCCTGGAAAGCAGTTTAATTCAAAGCCAAGTAAATATGTATTTCATGAATGTATAATTGAAACCTTTTGTTCTTCATATATGTCAAATTGTATGCTTGCCTATGGATAACTTTGATATGTTTGTATTTTCAGCTGACCTGCTGTTCACTGACTAAAATAAGCTATGACTCCAGCATAGCACTTAATTGGAATTAATTGGAAGCATTCAAATTAAACACTGTCTCTTTTTAATTAGTGCCAGCTTTCCAGGAAACCTCCTAGGAAATTATTAGGAATGAACAGGTCTGTAATAAAAAAAACTATAATATTTCTATATTATATTTTCATTTATAACATCACTGTAAAAAATATTCTAATATATAATATATATATTATATGATATATACCAGTGATGGAGTGCTCAAGTCCTGGCCTTGGACTCGAGTCCGACTCAAGTCACTATTCTCTGGACTCTTGAATCGACTTGTACTCGCCCACTGATGACTTGGACTCTAGGATAAATTAAATCTGACTCAAACATTCATGAAATAGGACTTGGAAGTTGGATGAAGTTTCTGACTACTTTTATGTGTAATAGGTCATAAAAATGTGATATAAGATATTGATGCAGGGGCAGGGCGTGTGTCCTCCACCTGCGACTGTAGTTCATGATGCCTGTGCACCTCCTACTACACACAGTGGTGTCCTTTTTGTTTAATGTACCCTCTTTTATTTGTATATCAGCTCGTTGAAGGTGCTTGGAGCAATGGAGGCAGTCTTGGAATTCAACTCAGACTCAACCTTGATGACTCAAACTCGGGAATCGGATTTGGATTCGGACGCTGGTAATGGTGACTCGACTTTGACTCTGACTTTTCTTTAGCGACTCGGGCTAGGACTTGGACTCCAACACTTGGGACTCTGGACTCGAGACTCTACTCAGACTCAAACACAAATGGTGACCCGACTTTAATTCTTCTTTAGTGACTCGGCCTTGGACTCGGACTCGAGACTCGACTCAAACTCAAACTCAGGTAAGGGTGGCTCGACTCAGACTCTTCTTTGGTGACTCGGACTTGGACTCAGGCTCGAACACTGGGAACTTGAAATGTGACTCTGACTCGACAGTTGGTGACTCGACTACAACACTGATATATACATAAATAATTATATCAAACTCTTTTTCTTCATTAGTTCTTATATTTCACCTACAGGAACATGATTCCTGTTGTAGGCTTCCCATTAGTTGAATTTATGTTATGTTACTCATATGTTATCAGTATAATATTAGCAGGGCTGCATGTCAGAGTGCCCACCTCTCTTCCATTGGACAGGAGAACTGCTCTGCTCTTCCAGCAAACACTTTCACACATTGTAGATTTTTAGTGTGATGACATACTGTAAATGGAGCAGAAACCCCCATCCCTTTGAGTGTTCACAGTGATGTCTTATCCCATGCAAATTTCCAAGGAGCAGATGTCGTTTGTTAGCACTTATTTCAGCACATTGTCCTTGAAAGAAATCCCATCTGACTACGGGTTTAATCTGCTCGACTGCTGGCTCTGGGCTTATAGCCACACCGCTGCTTACTGTACTCTATGTGTCATTGTCAGTGTTTACACTCCAGTATCATCTAACAGCTCTGCAGCAGGTGATGTCATACACTCTCTGTGAGATTATATACAACATCATGACAGTCTCAGGTGTTTCAGAAAATGCAGATGATACACAAAGCTCTGATGGCCTTCAGGTTAATTGCTCTGTTTTCAAAAAGCATTGTAGTCACCATGACTACTTTGTTTATTAGAGCATCAAATCTTTGAAGATGTTTGTCTACTAAACGGGATATATACACACCACAGCTGGTTTATTCACTTGCTGATTATTTCTTCTGAACAATAGGGTCGCCGAACATTTGAAGCAGCTCGGCTTATCCAAACCCCCTCCTTTAAATCAGAAAAGATATTTCATTTTAGTTTTCCTTATATTTCTTGATATTTTTTGGCACCAGATTTTAGTGAAACAACTGCACTTCAACTACCATGCCTCATGAATTGTTTGATATCAGAAAGCTTTCCAATCCACCCATGATGCAAACATTTGCTATAAGTGTAAAATGGGTATAAGACATTTGCTTTAGATATAATTGAGATCAAACTTTTTTGTAGTGCACAGAAACAGTACACAAGCTGTGTGTAGAGCAGATGAATCTCTCATCCAGATAGTAAGCAGAGTTGAAATGACTCCACTGGGAGTCATTTTGATGAGAATAGTTTACGTTTCTCTATATTCCTGGCGTCTTCTTCTGTTCTGAGTATGTCCTGACCTCATTGAAGATGCCCTCATCAGAAGGAGGCATTTCATCCCCACAGGGTTAAATGTTGAGGTTTCCGCATCTGGCAAAATAAAAGAACCAATCAGATGAAATATTAAAGCTTTCCAGTGATTTAATTTACACAACAAAGTGCACAGAGGCCTTACAGCTGCACCGTATGGCTGTATGTGTGTTTTTTTTTCATCTTTATGATTTTTTTCTGCACACTAACACTTAACATGTATTTTTGATTTTGTACATCTACATTTGCGTATGTACTTTGGTTGTGGTTTTTATATAAGCGGGTACAGGTTTCTACCACACCCTCACATGTATTTTTGTATTTCTTCAATGTAATTAGTTTTTTTGTGTTCTGTGAAACATTAAACTGAACTAAACTAAAAATAGAGAGAGAGCAATCAAGATTGTGTTCTGCACTCCTCGACTCCTACAGGTTTTCAGCACGCTGAATGCTGTTTTTGATCAAATCCAAACTAGTTTAAAAGCTGTCTAATGGATGCTAGCTTTTAAACTCTGCTGGCCATCTGTTTGCTGCAGCTCTCTCAATGCTGCAGGTTTTGTGGTGTGCAAAAACCTCAATGGTAACCACACTTTGGTGTTGTAATATCTAAGTTATTAATGATCAGTTTCACATGAAGTTTGTAAATTATGCTTTCAGTTGAATTAAGTTTGATGGCCATGGGCTGGAAATCTTATTTTCCCCCTTATTAAGTATTTAAAACAGCCTATAAACAAGTAATACACGATTTATAATACAATTAAAGCTGCAAGCACTGTTGGACGGGCCCTCGCACCTCCCTACACGTCGGGGTTACTGGTGGATGCCGCTCCTTGCGGCCGTGCATTTGCGCGGCACTCAGACACTGCAAATCATCACCAATGAAAAGGGAAGTCTCTGCTGAATTCAATGATACCTCACACAAGACTCTACATAAAATGGGTCACCAGTTATAAAAGGGGGCATGGCTTAAGCATAGGGTGTGGGCCAAACCATCACCAATGAAGATGGAAGTCTCTGCTGAGTTCAGCGATACCTCACAGAAGGGTCTACCTTAAACGGTTCAAATGTTATGAAAGGGGGCTTGGCTTAATCATACGGGACGGGCCAAACCATCGGCAATGAAGAAGGAACTCTCTGCTGAGTTCAATGACACCTCACACAAGACTCTACCTTAAACGGTTCAAATGTTATGAAAGGGGGCGTGGCCTGAGTAAGTGGGCATGGTTAAAGTATAGGGGGCGCCTCACTATCACATGTAGACCACACATAAGTTTCATGTAAATCGGATGATGTTTGTCATATAAGGCTGATTTCCTGTTGCCAGCGGGGGGCGCTATGACCAAAAGTCAATTTTGTCCTATAGATGTCCTCAGGCCTGGACTCTTGTCAATCATGAGAAATTTCGGCCAAATTGGACAATGTACACTAAAGTTATAACTTCTTCGTTCATCGATAAATGCTCAAAATGGCCGCCACGCCATGGCCATGGACGAAAAGTTTTGCTTTTAATAACTTTTCATCGTTAAGGTCTTAAGGTGACACAGACCGAATTTGAAGTCATTCTGATGAAACCTCTAGGAGGAGTTCGTTAAAGTATTAGCACCTTGACTTTTAGGCCTACTTCCTGTTGCCACTAAGGGGCGCTATGACTTTGAGTAAATATCGGCCTTTAGATATCCTCAGGGTTGGACTCTTATGAATCCTTTCTTTCGAGCCAATTGGACAATGTACACTCAAGTTACACCCACTTCCTGTTTCGATGGCGAAACACACAAAATGGCCGCCCCACCTTGGCCATGCTCTATGACGAAAAGTTTTTCTTTTAATAACTTTTCATCTTTAAGGTCTTAAGATGGTACAGTCCAAATTTGAAGTCGATCAGATCTCTAGGAGGAGTTCGTTAAAGTACGACGTGGAAATGGCCAAAATCACACAAATTTCTAACTTTCAATTCAAAATGGCGGATTTCCTGTTGTGTTTAGGGTATGGCTCTAATGAGCTTTTTTGTACATCTTGACATTCTACATATGTCTACCACGTTTCGTTAGTCTACATTAAACGTACTGCAGGGGCTCAATTTTTTTTAATATTGTAAGGGGCGCTAGCGAGCCATTTTTGTGCGACTATTCCCAAAACCCTTAAAATACGTAAATATTCACGAGGCTTGATGCAACCGCCAATTTTGGTACGTTTTTCAGTATGTTAAGCCCCTCAAAAAGGCGATTAATTTGCTGGGAGAATAATAATAATTCCTTCAGTTTCAATAGGGCCTCCTCCGCTGTCGGCGCTCGGGCCCTAATTAAATAAAATTTTATTCATAGTGTCAAATATCGTAACATAATTTATCTCAGGATACTTTACAGATAGAGTAGGTCTAGACCACACTCTATAATTCACAGAGACCCAACAATTCCCCCCAAGAGCAAGCATTTGGTGTGACAGCGGCGAGGAAAAACTTCCTTTTAACAGGCAACGAATCATAATAATTATAGCAGTGGGTATAATGGAATGACATGATGAAGAGTGGCAATAATAGTAACAGTAAACATTAAAGCTGCAAGCAGCGTTGGACGGGCCGCCGCTCCTCTGCGCTCATCGGGGTTACTGGCGGACGCCGCTCCTTGTGACCGTGCATTTACATGGCACTCAGACACTACAAATTGTCACCAATGAAAAGGGAACTCCCTGCTGAGTTCAATGATACCTCACACAAGACTCTACGTCATACAGTTCATTAGCTGTGAAAGGGGGCATGGCCGAGCGGCGAGGCAGCACCGGCCGCTGTCACATAGCCTGCTGAGCTCCTGCTGAACTGCGACACACAGTCAGACAAAATTTGCAATTAGCCATCAATTTTCAAGGAAGGAAGACTAGGTTTTTGGGATCCTGACGTCAGCTTCCAACTTTGTTGAGATTCGCCGGTTTTCAGCGGCAGTTTCAAAATGTGAAATTTGCAGAGGATAGGGGTATCAATGGGATTTTGAGCTTCTATGTATGTCTTATTTACCCACCGAACTGTCGTTATTCAACTATGACAAGGTAAAATCGGTTTTGCATTCTATCACCCCTTCAATGGGAATGTGAAGAGAATATTTTGAGAAAATGGGACCATTCCATGAAAAAAAATTTTTGTGATGAGGAAAAAACGTTCACTAAATAATTGCTAAATATAGTTTTTGAATTAAAAATGTATTGCATTTCTCCTTTCTAAATGTGCATATAATGTAAAATAAACTTCTTATTGGTTTTACCTGATTCTTTAACTGTTTTGAGTGTATTTACACCATACGGGTCATTTTGACCCGTAACATCATCAATGTAATTTTTTTTCAACATAATACGAGGGTTAAGTACTGAGCTTCAGTACTTCCTCCACCACTGCTCCTGTGAAGCGTCCTCGAGTGTGATTAAACATAACACAGTTGTCGACTAATTCACATGAATAAGGAAGTATTTACATATTTACCCCTCCATGACAGCTGAGCAAAACATACAATTCACCACTAAATTTAACAATACCTTTGTGTGCATGACAGCTCAAATCAAAAAGAGTACCATTATAATGCATGTCAAAATCTTTAATCTGAATCAATAGGATCCGTACTGTTAGTATAGTAGTATTTAGTTTTTTATTTTGAAATGTTTTATCTCCAGCTTTGTATATCTTACTTTTGCAATATTTTGTTTGCCATCCGATGTATTGTGTATTTATTATATTTACAATCAGTAAACAAAAAAGGAGTAGGAGCAGATCAGAACGGAGATATAGGTTCAACCTCAGCTTTGCAATTTTGCATAAACCAATAAAGATTTTTTTCCTACAGATATTTAACGTTTAAATATGCAAATCAATTGTGTGGTTTGAATAGTAGCGCAATACAGTATCCAAGCTTAGCTAGTCAACTAATCCAGTTTTTGAGGATAAACAGTGTATGTACCTCAGAATGTGATTAGATTCAATCGATGTCTGTATATAAAATGAACACAAATCAACACCCGGTGTGCTCAGTCACAGCGGCAGAAAACAGATGAAATAAAATCTTGAGCACAACCAGCCTTTGTTGTCAGGCAATCCATTCGGCTCTATGATGACACAACTTCTACACTACATGGTGGCAATGTTAGTGGGTTGATAGTGCAGCAGATACATTGAGTGGCCACTGCTTCAAAAGTCCTTCAGCGACCACTGGAAGCTCAGAGCTGGCCTCTCATGGGACGCTTTCTGCTGTTGTGGCTGATGTGTGAAGTTCTCCAGCTTCAAGAGTAATCACACTGTACAGTATGCCTGCAGTCACTGCAACATAGCAGTAGCACATTGATGGCCCCTACTAGTAATGGTCTCAGAAATTCTTTTCATAACAAAGAAGGTTCAATTAAATTCCCTAACATAAAGTAATCAAATAATTGTGTAAATTACAGCTTTAATAAGATGAGAGAATATCTCCCGGTCTGCAACTCTGTCTGCTCTTATCAGTGTAAAACTTTGATTTAGTTTTGTTTGTAAAGACAAGAGTCCTCCAACATTGCTTTTAATAGACAAATATTCTACAAACAAATGCATGTGCTGCATAAACATGAGGCTTCAGAGTTGGCTCCGGGGACAGTCTTGCACACTGGTCATGTATGCTCTTGACAACCTCAGCGCTGGTTACTCCGGTTCCATTACCACCCGGGCGGCTCTATTCTCACTCCCTCTGACAGGCAGGAATGAAAGCTCCGGCACTCAGTGCTGCAGGGCCAGGCAGGGTAGGGGAGTGCTGCTCTGTGGTGGGGGGAGAGTGACAGCAGGCCGCTTGGAGCACTGCAGGGGATATGGAGTCGAGAATAAGGTGTGTGTGTGTGTGTGTGTGTGTGTGTGTGTGTGTGTGTGTGTGTGTATATATATGTGTGTGTGTGCGTGTGTGTGAGAAAGACAGCAAGGTGGTAGAAAGGAGCAAGAGCGTGCTTGTGGGCAGTAACATCAAAGTACCCACCAAAATTCACATGTATATGCGGGTTTTTTAAACATGGGTAAACCAGCTATATATATATATATATATATATATATATATATATATATATATATATATATATATATTAGCTATTACATTCCTTTCCCATTGCCATTTTGTCAATTTTTTTCAACATCACGCACGCGCCTTAAAACAGGTGTTAACTTTTTCTGCTACAGTTTTCCAATACAGTGGAAAAGACTGCAAACTTTGCTGTACATTCACTTGATATCTCTGCTAATAGACTTAAAATCTCCTCTGCTCAGACTACTCGCTCTGCATTCACTGTCAATCTCTCACTAGCTCCACCACACACTCCCCAGACACTGCCACACACACTACTTACTGGCTCTGCTATTCTCCAAAAGAGATATGCTACTCTTACAACATAGGGTTAGTAAACAGTAGAAAGCGGCATTGAGGCCAGTGAAAATGTACTTCTATTTTTATATGTTACTTATTCAGTTTCTCTTTCAAACTTGGTGCCGACTAATGTGATGTTCAACTGATGTTCCAGCGCTGCTTCACGCCGCATATAGTATAATAATTTGATAGTTCATTATATTATATTATGACCATTATCTATTCCTAATCTTAACCATACCACAGTAATACGAGTTTTCCTATAGTCGGATTCACCAAACTCTCTTAACTGGACAAATTTATTGTGACTTATAGCTCATCACTCCTACTTAGTTCACTGACCTATAAACGCCAGCAGAGACTGAACTTCAAACTGTATGAGTTGTGGATTGAGTAGGAAAGTTTTTTGACAGCAACCTTTAAGTAAGATTTAACTTTGAAGTAAGTTTGTCTTCTGAGAAAGAGTGAAAAGATTATCCATCCATCTTCGTCCTCTTATCCAGGGCAGCAGCTCTAGCAGGGGACCCCAGTCTTTGTTTTTCCAAGCCACATTAACCAGCTCCGACTGGGGGATCCCGAGGCGTTCCCAGGCAAGGGTGGAGATATAATCCCAGGGGGCATCCTTACCAGATGCCCAAACCACCTCAACTGGCTCCTTTCGACGCAAAGGAGCAGTGGCTCTACTCCGAGCTCCTCATGGATGACTGAGCTTCTCACCCTATCTCTAAGGGAGACGCCAGCCACCCTCCTGAGGAAACCCATTTTGTCCACTTGTACCCTGGATCTCGTTCTTTCGGTCATTCCATAGGTGAGGGTAGGAAAAAAAATTGACCGGTAGATCGAGAGCGTTGCCTTCTGGCTCAGCTCTCTTTTCGTCACAACGGTGAGATAAAGTGAATGTAATACCGCCCCCACTGCGCTGATTCTCCGACCAATCTCTCGCTCCCGTCCCCTCACTCGCAAACAAGACCCCAAGGTATTTGAACTCCTTCACTTGGGGTAAGGACTCATTCCCTACCTGGAGAAGGCACTCCATTGGTTTCCTGCTGAGAACCATGGCCTCAGATTTAGAGGTGCTGATCCTCATCCCAGCCGCTTCACACTCGGCTGCGAACCGATCCAGTGAGTGCTGAAGGTCACAGACCGATCATGCCATCAGGACCACATCATCTGCAAAAAGCAGCGATGAGATCCCCAGCCCACTGAACTGCAACCCCTCCCCACCCCGACTACGCCTCGATATCCTGTCCATAAATATTACAAACAGGATTGGTGACAAAGTGCAGCCCTGGCGGAGGCCAACCCTCACCTGAAACGAGTGCGACTTACTGCCAAGAACCCGGACACATCTCTCGCTTTGGTCATACAGAGGTTGGATGGCCCTTAGAAGGGACTCCCTCACGCCATACTCCCGCGGCACCTCCCACAGTATCTCCCGGGGGACCCGGTCATACGCCTTCTCCAGATCCACAAAACACATGTACACCGGATGGGCATACTCCCAGGCTCCCTCCAGGATACTTGCGAGAGTGAAGAGCTGGTCCGTTGTTCCAAGACCAGGACGGAATCCGCATTGTTCCTCTTAAATCTGAGGTTCAACTATTGGCCGAACCCTCCTTTCCAGCACCTTGGAGTAGACTTTACCAGGGAGGCTGAGAAGTGTGATACCCCTGTAATTGGCACACACCCTCTGGCCCCCCTTTTTGAACAGGGGAACCACCACCCTGGTCTGCCACTCCTTAGGCACCGTCCCAAACTTCCACGCATTGTTGAAGAGGCATGCCATCCAAGACAGCCCCTCCACCACCAGAGCTTTCAGTATTTCTGGATGGATCTCATCAATCCCCGGGGCTTTGCCACTGTGGAGTTGTTTGACTACCTCAGTGACTTCCACCAGGGAAATTGACGATTATCCCCCATCATCCTCCAGCTCTGCCTCTAACATAGAGGACGTATTAGTTGGATTTAGGAGTTCCTCAAAGTGCTCCTTCCACTGCACTATTACCTCCTCACTTGAGGTCAACAGTGTCCCATCCTTATTGTACACAGCTTGGATGGTTCCCCGCTTCCCCCTCCTGAGTTGGCGAATGGTTTTCCAGAAGCACTGCCTCCGGAGTCCTCTAGGCTAACATATCCCATATAAAGATTATGTCATCCAAATTTCAAACATTGAGACTGGACACTCACTTGCTCTCTCTCCCTCTAAGCACCCTTGGTATAGTGAATGTTAGATTTCTGAAAGTTTTACATGTGTATAAGTAGCAGTTGAAGTGGCACTTCAACTTGAAAAAAATACTTTATAAAAAATCTTACAGCTACCGGTATATAAAAGAGGCCACTTTTCTCAGGTAAGTAGCCACTACAGAGAAAAGTGGCCTTAAACCAATTACACAGCATGCCATCCAACTAGGATTAACATTAATTATCCTAAATACTAAAGGAGTGAAGACGATTTAAAAATAACACAAAAGAAAAATGCAGAGTACTACAGAGTAGAAAAGTAGTGATGTTGAAGGTGCTGGAAAGTTGATCTTGGTTTGATAATAATATGGAAATAATGAAAAAGCCTCTTGTAAGTATTAAAGTGGTAAAATTGTCAAATTGTAAAATCATAACACATTCCTAAAATAACTATCAATGCACAACAGTTTGGCACTGTATTTGCATGTATTTTCATCTTATCTCTCCTGCTATTTTACATTGTCTACTAGATGTCAAAAATGCCGTAAAACAAATTCAATCTCCAGAAGTTCCCAAAAACTTTTTACTGTTGTTTCAACTCCAGTCTTGGATCTAAAGTGCTTAACCAAAAAAGTATTAACCACTAAAACTGCTGTTCATCTATTACTGGTAGATCACCTCTAACTCCATTCTGACCTCTCCTAACAATAGCAAAGACAGCATGGCTGCACTGAATAATCTAATGGAGGGACACATGGTTTTTGGTGGGTTAATTAAAAACAGACTTTGCTTCACTGGAGGCAAACATGGATAAAGTCAAGAACACTATTGCTGCCACTGCAATCTCTTGGATCAAATGCAAAGAGGACTACAGTACAGTAGCCAGTGCAAGGAATGGACTTGCATTAATGACACAGCCAACCTTGAACCTAGAAACATGGATCTAAAAGTATTAGACCATCATCAGTGGAATCAGTTTAGTTATATGTTGAAGGTTGAAGATTTGATGCAGAGATCTTTTTACAAGTCCTTCGACATATGTTTGTGTTCATAGAGTTCTCACTACTAAACCCAAACCAGAGGTGATACCAACCATTACTGCACCATAGCGATGGTTATCTGTGATGCTCGCAAATGGAACAAAAGCCAACAGTAAGAAGCAGTCTACAGATATACAATGATTAGTGTGCAAGTTGTTGAGTTGCCTGGCAGTTCAAAAGTGGTTAAAAGATAAATGACATACAGTATAATATTTATTTTTAAAAAACACTGATCTAGCTGCTAAGAACTTTGGAAGGACTTTGCACACAAACAGCAATGCCTTTATGAGTAGCTGGTATAACCCGGTGATGCTGTACACATTGGCTCATACAGTGCAGGATTCAGAGGTAGAGGATTTAGCTTGGGAGGCACCAAAAAGCAATCCAGTGAAATCTTAAAATTTGTTCCAAACCGGTCACCAGATGCAGCTGGAGTTATTTATTACCTCTGCCAAGGAGGTTATGTTTTCAAGTTCGGTTTGTTGGCTTTTTGGTTTGTTTGTCAGCAGGATTACAGAAAAACTATTGGCCCGATTTTTATGAAACTAAGTGAAAGGGTGAAGCGTGGGCCAAGGAATAATTCAGTACATTTTGTAGTGGATCCGGATCACAGGGCAGATATGGAAATTATTTCTCACTTTTGTTAACATTGCGAGTTAAGGCATTTGTCCTCAGAACATTCACCCTGCATTAACATTGTGAAATAGGACATGCCTTGGCAGTGGTCTGTGCTTTCTGAGTGCCTTTCTAGTGATTTGTATGTTTGCACCACATCAGGTACATTTGAAAAGTACTGATTCAGATTAAAGCATATAAAAAGACTTGGTTGTTGGACAAAATGTTGACTGGTAAAATAGTTAGAGATAAGATTTAGGAGAATATTTTGAATAGAGAATATACACCTAACATTCTTTTTCAAGCATTGCCAAGGTTTATTTCGAGAGAGGTGCTGAAGAGTTGCCTGCACTACCAGTCACCAGTGTCGCAGTCACGTCCTGTACATGTTTTCAGCTCACATCAACCTCATCTGTTAGAGAAAGGTTATCTGTCCCCCTGTTGAGCAGAGAGAGTGGCATATGATAGACTCTGGGAGGCTTCTGTGAGCATGTGGTCAAGTCAGTCAACCTGTTTCCATCAACACAATAATTAAAAGTGTCAGAGACGTCTCTGGTATCCTTTGCGTTCTCTACTGTCACACAAAGTCGCCCCTGACAACCATATTGTTATGTGCCCAGCAGCAATGTCGGCTGATATTTCACAAGCCATTAAACATTTTCAGCTTAATGCAGTGACAGTGACACAGAAAAGGTCATGATATCAATTCAATTCAATTTTATTTATAGTATCAAATCATAACAAGAGTTATCTCGAGACACTTTACAGATAGAGTAGGTCTAGACCACACTCTATAAAGCCCCAACAATTCCAATAGTTCCCCCAAGAGCAAGCATTAGCAGTGGCTATTGCGACAGTGGCGAGGAAAAACTCCCTTTTAGGAAGAAACCTCGGCAGACCCAGACTCTTGGTCATATCACACCTGCAAGACATGTAACCAGTGACTTCCTCAACATGTTGGTCAAGAAGAAGACATTATCTCACATGTAAAGTTAATTCAAAGCAACTCCAATCCTTCAGGGTAATAGCTTTCAATGACCACACTGTTGTTTGAATGTGAACTTCCCTCACTACCTAAAATCAAAATACATTTGCTGTTTTTCTGAATCTGCAACTACACTGACAGCTTAAATTTATTCCTACAAGATGAATGTCGTTTAACTTCAGAAAGCTTAAATATCCCTTGGATACTCCTACACTGATGTATGATGTTCTAGGAGTTGTTTGTGATGAAGTGCTGTAATTTACCTTTTGTTGTGCCTACTTTCACTCAACCTGCCTTCTACGTCAATCAGGGATTTCCTTCTCGGAGCTGGAATGTCAACAAGCACCCAGAGAGTGGGTGTGTGTCAAGTTGTTGCTGTGAGTTGTTTGTGACCGGATTGTATGTAATCAATCTCTGAAAACTGGAGTTTTTCCAGATAAAATGAAAATGGCAAAGATGATACCAATATACAAGGCTGGTGAAAAACATACACTTTCAAACTACAGACCTGTTTCACTGCTCTCCCAGTTCTCAAAAATACTAGAAAAAATATTCTCTACAAGGCTCGACAACTTCATTACTAAACACAATACTGTGTGATCAGCAATATGGTTTCAGGGCTAATAGGACAACTTCACATGCACTTATTCAATTTGTAGAAGAAATAACAACAGCAATAGAACAAAAAAATATGCAGTGGGGATATTCTTGGATCTTAAAAAGGCATTTGATACAGTAGATCACAATTTATTGATCATGAAATTACACAAATATGGAATTAGGGTGAATGCACTTTCTTGGTTAAATAGCTACTTACATAATCAACATCAATATGTTGAATTGCAAAACCTTAAAGGGGTGATAGAATGATTATATAGGGTATTTCACACTGTTCCTTAAGGTCTCCTAATAGGGTATGTAACATTGGTTGGGCTGAAAATGGCCCGAGTACTATTCTATGGGCTCTTAACTACCCTGTGAATATGGCCCTATTTGGAACAAAAGCTTTTCTTCCAAATATGGTATGCTCATGAATATTTAGATGAGCTGCGCGCTGATTGGTTGAGCGAACCACATACACATACATTGGAGACGAGACAGCAGGTCTCATATTTCAGACACTGCAATGTTATACATTATTTGTTTGCTATTTCGTTCTTAAATTCACTTCTGAGACTTTTTTATGCGAGAAATCGTTTCACAAAATTGAAATTGCAAATTTGGTAAGACGTGTCGGACTTCAGGAGCTCCACACAGTCTGACGAGAAAGTGGCAGCCTGCTGGGCTCCATACCCAGGACAAAGACACCGTTTCTGTGTTACTAGACTACCGGGGCTCGGGGCTCCGCGTAGCAGGCCGGCTGCCAGCTGCCGACACAACTATCGTATATTTACAGTTTGAATTTCATCACGGCTTGTATATCACAGCTACCCTAAGGTCTTACAAAGCTAACACTTTTGTTCGATTTCAATTTAAGGCATTTTTTGTGAATTTGAGGGGTCTCGTTAGGAGGAGCTGCTAGCTAGGCTATGTGTCCCATTCAATCATATGGGAAAAGATTTCGTCACGGCATGTATATCGCAGCTACCCTTAAGGTCTTACAAAGCTTAGCTAACACTTTTGTCCGATTTCAATTTAATGCATTTTTGTGAATTTCAGAGGTCTCGTTAGGAGGAGGCAAGCTAGTTCTCACTGATAGAGCTCCATCCAGCTCACTCACGGACAAGAGGCATTTATTTCCCCGATCGTTTGTTTAAATAACTCAACACACATATCCATTATAAGATTAACTGGAACCTGTGGTAAGAGATTGCGGGTGTAACAAGCTCGCTGACCGCGCTCTCACTCACACACACCGGCTGCAGGCATGACAAAGATAGAGACCAGAGCCAAATAAGGTACAGCCACATAGCTGATGTCAACTATGAGCTTCGTTGAGATTTGCCCGTTTTCATAAGCAGTTTCAAATTGTGAGATTTGCAGAGGAAAGAGGTGTCAATGGGATTTTGAGGTTCTATGTATGTCTTATTTACCCACCAAACTGTTGTTATTCAACTATGACAAGGTAAAATCGGTTTTGTATTCCATCACCCCTTTAAATCAAAGTTAAAGAACATCACCTGTGGGGTCCCCCAGGGGTCAGTGTTGGAACCATTGTTGTTTAACTTGTATATAAATAATGTATGTGAGGTGTCAAAAAAACTGAAAACCATTTTATTTGCTGATGACACTAATCTAAAAAAGATGAAGAGCTGGTTTGATGCAAATAAACTAACACTGAACTTAAGTAAAACAAAATGTATCATTTTTGGCAATCATGCAACAAATTTACACAAAAAACTTATGATATATGACATTGAAATAGAAAAAGTAAAAGAACTTAAATTTCTGGGAGTAATAATCGATTCAAAATTATGTTGGAAGCCACATATACATTATATTAAGGCCAAAATATCCAAATCAATTGCAATACTGTATAAAACCAAATACCTCAAATAAATCAACGCTCATTGTACACGTTGTATTGTTCCTTCAAACTGCCATACATTACTTACTGTTTGGAATTGTGGGGAAACACAAAACGAACACTGAACTTATATTCATTCTTCAAAAGAGAGCCTTAAGAATTGTAAATAAAACCACTTATAGAGCACCAACTAATCCCCTTTTCATCAAACTAAAAGCACTAAACTTCAGAGATATTGTTGACTTTAAAACTGCACAAATCATGTACAAAGTAAATAATCAACAGCTATCAAACAGTATCCAAGGGTTGTTTCAAATGAGAGAAAGCAAACATTTAGAGGAACTTTTGTATTTCAAAGGAAACTTATAAGAACAAATGCTAAATATCACTGCATCACAACCACAGGAGTTAATTTATGGAACAGTTGCAGTGAAGAGATGAAATCATGTACAACAATGAGCAATTTTAAGAGACTATTTAAAATGAATATATTGAATGGATACGAAAAGGATTCTAGGTGTTAGTATTGTATACTGACTGTATGGTTCCTGGGCTTATAAACTAAGTCTAGTTTGGATGGGTTATTATTCGGTTTGATATAGATAGATGGAAAGAGAGCCCCCAGGGTATGCAAAACTTGCGCTTGCAAAATCTTTGTACTTGCATCTTTTGTTACTGTATAAGAACTACACTAATGTCAACAACCAGTCAAGAAACCAAGATGTTCACAAGTAAAAAGTGACAGACATATTCTCTTCTTCCAGTTCTCCTCTGTTGAATAAAAGTTACTGTAATGTTAGCTTCTAGACACATCAAAGCTACATGGGGGGAACTTACTTATTTCTTCTGTAGGTTATGACTTAAATGCTATCTCTCTGCTCATGTAAATGTGTGATAAAATATAAATACATACCATTCATCTCTCTATTAGATAAGTTGCAGGTCAAAATAAGACTATTTAATTACACAATTTACTGATACTGCACTTTTTGATTGGTTCAATCAGTGTCATGACAACATCCAAAATGTCACGTCATGCACAAATCAGTAAAACACAAACAGACATCAGTGTATCATGACAAATAGCAGTACAATTGAAAAAATAAAATAACATAGGCATTGTTGCATAATTTACCATGTAAGCTGTTGATAAGGATCCTATTTAAAGTGGCTAAAGTAAAGTCAATAGGATACATTCTTTTGGGATCATGAACGTCAAAGATTTTATGGCACCCAATTTAATAGTTGTTGAGATATTTACAAGTCGGGACCAAAGTGATGAACTAACCAACTAACAGATGGACTGAAATTGCCAACTGTAGAGCCAGGCTAAGGCACTTGGCAATAGAAACACCAAAATGAGCCCAGTGCTGTTGTCAGTATCTGTTTTCTGTCAGCAGGTTTTCCTTTAGAATTCTTGTTAAAACTGTTAGTAACACTAAGAGACTCAAACTGACTAAACACAGCTACAGTATGATGGTGATATTCACAGCAACAAAATGTTAACAGTCTCTGTGAGCATTTCCATCTGTTATCTGTTAAAACACATGGGCTCATTACAGGATTGAATTCTGTGTTTGTGTTCAAAGGGGGAAGATTAATATATTATAATATATATTTTAATTAGAGAGCTGACTGAGCACACCATATGTTCCTGGTTTGCTAACATTACGATGGTGGATGTGGCTGATATGCACCTCTGACGCATGCTTGCAATGCAAATAAGTGTAATGGAGTTTCTGACCTGACTGCCTGTTCATACTGCATAACACTTTTCCACATGCTTTTATTTTGTGAGAAAAGACTTGTTGATCGTAGTCAAACACATCATGACGTTGTGATGTATTTGATGATCTGATGGAATCAATTGTGATACTTAATGTAATAATGTATATTCACATTCATTAATTTGCTGTCCCCTTCCTGTCTTTCATCGTTGTATTTGTGCTTTTGAAATTAATCATTTAAACCGAGAGGATTTACTGGATATTCAAGCAAACAATAATTCAAGCCTGAGACGTCTTAGAAAACCTCATGTGTAGTGACAAGAATTGATAGCATTTAATAGAAGAGTCTGTATCCAATACAGCTGGAATTAGACAAATTATGATGTAACATCCTCTCTGTAGAAATGTTTGCTGTCCTGTTTGCATTGTGTGGTCATCTCATTAAAATCCATGATGTCACAGAAAAAATGGAAGCTAAAGTCTGCACCTTCTTACATGTTCAAACTACAGCAAGGACGTGTGTGTTTGGGACAGCCTGTCCTCACCCAAAAAAACTACCATATAGGCTGATTCTGCAAGCAGCTTATAACTCATATTTACTTTTGTTGTTCGGCAGCGAACTCTCTTGGCTGTAGTATTTATCACAAGAGCAAACAAGGTAGTAAGGTGACAAAGTATAAGAATGCTATATTCAGGTTGCAAGAGGCAGGTTGGGGTGGTAGATGACTTCTGTGACATCACGTCACGTCCTCATTTAAGTAGCTTCACGTGACTCATTTTAAGCTAATCGCTGATGCTTTGCTAATCCTAAGTATTTTTGTTGCCTAAATTTAACTAGTTCCGTTTCACAAAGTTAACTATGTGTTTAAAAGTGCGACCAATACCTTGAATAGAACTCTCACATAATTAAAACTGCCGTCGCGGTTCAAAATGGTGTGTTTATTTGTGCTTTCACTGCCCCCCTCTCTCTCTCTCTCTCTCTCTCTCTCTCTCTCTCTGACTCATTGAGCCATGGATGTGGGTCCAACATTTAATGTTGTGTGTTTACAAACAGTAAGCAATACCTCCTACATATTATACCTTTAGGACTTTATTTTTCAGTTTAAAAAAATAACATATATAGACCTATATATGATACGTAAAAATATATAAAATTGTTAAATACAAAGCCTGTCAGGGTGGAAGAGTTTTGTCTTGTCTCTTGTACTATCAGTCTTCAGACTTCAAATGTCATTACTACCCTCCTGACATTTAAAGAACAAATACTGTTGGAGCATTTTTTTGTGTGATCTTACTTACACAACCTGTGTGAGACAGTGACGAGAACATACTCATTAAAAAAGAAGATGCTTCACACCATGGTAGTTGTTGGCAGCTGTTTTTTCTTAAAACATCAATGCTTTTCAAGGACAGACAATTACTTAGCGTCATCTGGAATCTTTATTTGTTTTAATGTGTCTGCTTTCTTTCTGCAGCGTCCCTGCCCTTGTATCGACTTGTAATTGTAAATACTTCTCTCCATTTTCTGCTGTTTGTTTATCACTTTTTTTTAGGCCAGTTACGCTCGGCATTCCTCACACGAATGCCGTTATCAACATTTTTCATGATGACTTCTCTCAGAGAAAGGAAAGATAAGGCTATAATATTTCTCCTGTTCGTTAATCAGGCCGAGACAGCCTCTCCCCCCCTCTCCTCACCCACAGAGGAGAGAGAGAGGGGGGAGGCAGAGTCAATAGCATATGTAGGTTCCTTTACTGTGGTGTTGCTAATTAGTCGATCCTGATGGTTGTCATTAATCTGCTACTGGCATCATTTACAGCCAGCATTCTGCATCACTCTATAGCTGGGCAGTGACTGTGGGCTGCACCACACACACCCCACACTCTAAATGCAAATTTCCCAAAGGAAAAATATGCTGGAAGCCACTGTATAACGGATCACATTTGTGTACAGGGCTTGGCTTTGCTGTTTGGCTGCGAGGGTCATCGTATTTTCCTTTTTATCGTTTTGCTGTACAGTGCAGTCAGAAAGTATTAGGGTGGTGACACATTTTTCATTGTTTTGGCAATTTACTCCAGCACTTTGGATTTCAAATTAAAAAACTACCATGGGGTTAAAGTGCTGACTCTCCACTTTAATTTGAGTGTGTTTACATCCACATAAGTTGAACAGTGTGGGAATCGTGGTGTTTTTCATACACAGCAATCTAATTTTAGGGGAGAGAAAGTAGTTGAACAAGTAAACATAAACTTGAAGGCATCATATTTATTGTAATATTTGGTGACAAAATCCATTTACAGTCAGTGACTTTCTGACTTATGACCCATAGACATCAGGAGACACTAGTGATGTATCCAAATTCCATACTGCATACAAACTGTATATGATATGTATGATATATATATATATATATATATATATATATATATATATATATATATATATATATATATATATATATATATATCATCTTCATTGTTTACTGTTTTGGTAGAACATACAACATACCTTATCATTTCATAACAGGTTGTTTTGTTTTCCAACATCTTTCTTAAGCTGTCTTACAGATTTATTTAAATTTTAAGATTGAAAATGTATTCTTGACCTTCAAATAGCAGTTAACTCTTCCCCCAAGATCCATTAGTAGCTATTCTAAAGGCTTTGATCCTATTGCATATCTTCCACAGCAGATGGAGACGGAAGAAGGGATAGATAGATAGATAGATAGATAGATAGATAGATTCAATTCAATTCAATTTTATTTATAGTATCAAATCATAACAAGAGATATCTCGAGACACTTTACAGATAGAGTAGGTCTAGACCAAACTCTGTAGTTTACGAAGCCCCAACTATTACAGTGGTTGCCTCAAGAGCAAGCATTAGCAGTAGCTATTGCGACAGTGGCAAGGAAAAACTCCCTTTTTTTGTTAGGAAGAAACCTCGGACAGACCCAGACTCTTGGTAGGCGGTGTCTGACGGCACCAGTTGGGGGAGTGGTGAATGGTGGCAATAATAGTCATAATAAAGATAGTGAAGCAGTGATCACAATGGTAGTCATAGTAGTTCATGTCATAGTAGGGCACAGCAGGGCGTTACGGGGTGTAGTGTGGCACAGCAGCCTGGGTGGACGCGGTTGGACGCGGCAGGACGCAGTCGGACACTGCGGGGAAACGCAGAGCGTAGCAGGGTGTAGTAAGTCCATAGCGTCAGCTGCACCCAGGACCCCGGTGTAGGTGCCACCCAATTCCAAGGCGATGTTCTGGGTGAAGAAGAAGCAAAGGGACTCCGGGGAGAAAACTCCCCAGAGCTAGGTTAGTAACAGGCATTTCTGGGACTAAGATGCACACAAAAGGAGACAAGTGAAAAGAGAGAAGAGGGAGCGGCTCATTGTGTCCTTGGAAGGAGCTTCCCACAGCAGTCTAGAGTTATAATAGCATAACTAAGAGAGGCAGGCTAAAGAGAGGGGCCCTGGACCGGGCTCGTACTCTCCCCTGCCGGAACGGGCTTGTACTTCCTGCCTCCCTCTACTCTACTCTACTATGCTGCAACTCCTCACTCCCTAACTATAAGCTTTATCAAAGATGATGGTTTTCAGTTTATTCTTAAATGTGGCGACGGTGTCAGCCCCCCGAACCCAAGTTGGGAGCTGGTTCCACAGGAGAGGAGCCTGGTAGCTGAAGGCTCTGGCTCCGATTCTACTTTTAGAGACTCTAGGAACCACAAGTAGCTCTGAGTTCTGGGAGCGCAGTGCTCTAGTGGGACAATAAGGTACTAAAAGCTCTTCTATGTATGATGGTGCTTGACCATTTAGTGCTTTGTAGGTCAGGAGAAGGATTTTAAATTCAATCCTGGATTTTACAGGAAGCCAATGCAGAGAAGCTAATACAGGAGAAATGTGATCTCTTTTGTTAGTTCTTGTCAGAACACGTGCTGCAGCATTCTGGATCAGCTGGAGGGTCTTGAGGGACTTATTTGAGCAGCCTGATAGTAAAGAATTACAGTAGTCCAGCCGGGAAGTTACGAATGCATGGACTAGTTTTTCAGCATCGTTTTGAGACAGGATGTTCCTGATTTTGGCAATGTTACGAAGATGGAAAAAGGCTGTTCTTGAGGTTTGTTTTAAGTGGGCGTTAAAGGATAGATCCTGGTCAAAAATGACTCCTAGATTTCTGACAGTAGTGCTGGAGGCCAGGGCAATACCATCTAGGGTAGCTATATATTTAGATAATGAAGTTCGGTGGTGCTTGGGTCCCAGCACAATAACTTCCGTTTTGTTTGAGTTCAACATCAGAAAATTGTGGGTCATCCAGGATTTTATATCTTTAATGCACGCTTGAAGTTTAGCTAACTGACCGCTTTCGTCTGGCTTGATTGACAGATATAATTGGGTGTCGTCTGCGTAACAGTGAAAGTTAATTGAGTGTTTCCTAATAATATTGCCTAGAGGAAGCATATATAAAGAGAATAGAATTGGTCCAAGCACTGAGCCTTGAGGAACGCCATGGCTAACTTTAGCGTATTTGGATGGTTTATCGTTAATATTAACAAATTGGGATCGCTCAGAAAAATAGGACTTAAACCAGCTTAGTGCGATTCCTTTAATGCCAACTAAATGTTCCAGTCTCTGTAAGAGGATGGTATGGTCAATAGTGTCGAATGCAGCACTAAGATCTAATAAGACAAGTACGGAGACAAGTCCTTTGTCAGCAGCAGTTAGAAGGTCGTTAGTGATTTTCACCAGTGCCGTCTCTGTGCTATGATGCATTCTAAATCCTGACTGAAAGTCTTCAAATAGACTATTTCTATGCAGAAAGTCACACAATTGATTAGCGACTACCTTCTCAAGGATTTTGGAGAGAAACGGGAGGTTAGATATAGGTCTATAGTTGGCTAAGACCTCAGGGTCGAGGGTGGGTTTTTTCAGAATAGGTTTTATCACAGCTACTTTAAAAGACTGCGGTACGTGACCCGTTAATAAGGACATATTGATCGTATCTAGTAATGTGGTGTTGACCACGGGTAGTGCTTCTTTAAGTAGCTTCGTTGGAATGGGGTCTAAGAGACAGGTAGTTGGCTTAGCTGAAGAGACCCTTAACATTAATTGTTGGAGGTCTAAAGGATAAAAGCTGTCTAAATAAGTATCAGGTCTTATCGTTCTCTCTAGCCCTCCTGCGCCCAATGGTGAGTCGTTGGAAGCTGTGGGCAGAAGGTGATGAATTTTTTCTCTAATTGTTATAATTTTATCATTAAAAAAGGTCATGAAGTCATCACTGCTCAGAGCTATAGGAATAGATGGCTCAATAGAGCTGTGACTATCTGTCAGCCTGGCTACAGTGCTGAAAAGAAACCTTGGGTTGTTCTTATTTTCTTCTATTAGTGTTGAGTAATAGTCTGATCTGGCATTTCTGAGGGCCCTCCTATAATTTTTTAGACTATCTTGCCAATCCACACGAGATTCTTCCAGTTTGGTGGAACGCCATTTACTTTCAAGTTTTCGTGAGATTTGTTTTAATTTGCGAGTTTGGGAGTTATACCAAGGTGCTAGTTTCCTTTCCTTCATCATCTTCTTTTTGAGAGGAGCAACCGAGTCTAAAGTAGTCCGTAGGCAGGCCGTAGCAGCGTCTACAAAGTTATCAAGTTGGGAGGGACTAGAGTTAACATAACAGTCCTCTGTTATATTAAGGCATGACATTGAGTTAAGTGCTGTTGGAATAGCTTCCTTAAATTTAGCTATAGCACTGTCAGATAAGCATCTAGTGTAGAAACTTTTATTTAATTTCGTATAGTCTGGTAGTAGGAATTCGAAAGTTATTAAAAAATGGTCTGATAATAAAGGATTCTGCGGAAATACTATTAAATCGTCAATTTTGATGCCATATTCTAGCACAAGGTCGAGGGTGTGGTTAAAACAGTGCGTGGCCTTATGCACCCTCTGACTGAAACCAATAGAATCTAGCAGTGAATTGAAAGCAGTACTAAGGCTATTGCTCTCAATGTCCACATGGATATTAAAATCACCTACAATAAGTACTTTGTCTGATTGAAGGACTACGCATGATAAAAACTCTGAGAATTCAGATAAAAACTCAGAATATGGACCTGGTGCTCGGTAAACAACAACGAATATAATTGGCTGTACTGTTTTCCATGTTGGGTGTTGAAGATTAAGAACAAGGCTTTCAAACGAGTTATAATTTAGTTTAGGTTTAGGATTAATTAACAGGCTCGAGTCAAATATGGCTGCAACTCCCCCTCCTCGGCCTGAGCCTCGTGGAATTTGGGTATTATTATGACTGGGAGGAGTGGCTTCGTTTAAACTAACATATTCGTCATGGCCCAGGCAGGTTTCGGTGAGGCAGAATAAATCAATGTGGTTATCTGATATCAATTCGTTTACCAATAATGCTTTCGATGACAGAGATCTAATATTTAATAGTCCACATTTGATTTTCCTATTCTGTTCTATCGTTGCAGTGGTTGTTTTAATTCCAATTAGGTTGTTTAGTATAGCACCTCTTTTGTTAGCGTTTGGTTTAAACGGTCTCAGTCGGGGGACAGACACGGTGGTTATGGGATTATGAATGGGTGATTGCTCTGAAGGGAGCACAGAGGGGCGTGTAGCGCTGTATCTCTGATTATTGACTTTGGGAGAGTGTGTCTGGTCAGTGTGCTTGTGGGAGTGTTTACGGGATGTAAACAGTCAATCAGAGGTCTGGGTATGCAGGGCGTGGTGCAAATTTCCACGTAGCATCTGGCTTCCGCGTGTATTGGGATGAATCCCATCCCTGCTGAACAGATAGATAGATGTCTTATTATCATGACTTAATAGCATTGTGGGACAGTATATCATCAACACACCCAAAAATACTGTTTTTTATTTTACATGCTGACTTGATTTTGGCACATTTCCCCCATGTACATACTGTACATATTCACAACCTGCTTAAAATATGTGTGCAGAGAGTGCCTTGGTAGCTGAGTGCTTGCAGCACATGCCATATGACTGTGTTCGATTTCAGCCTTGGGACCTTTGTTGCATGTCATAGCCATACCCCTTTTTCACTTTCCCCCATTTCTAGTCTGTCATCTGTCAACTAAAGGTAAAAATGGCATTCAAAAAAATGCAAAACAGAAAATGCATTATTGTATTGGGACACAGATATAATATACAGTATCTACCTGTGACAAGCCTGGCTCAATGGATGTACATTGCTGGGATAAAGCCTGTTCCTCCCCTCTTGCTATCTCCTCTAGTGGGGGTTAGCGCCGCCCAGGACAATTGTGATTGGTTTAAAGAAATACAAACAAACCAGAGCGTTTTACCCCTATTCAAGAATAGATTGGCAGTGTGTGCCTAGATCATACTGCAGTGCTGCCACAAGTACTATCCTTTTGCATACGTTAAACATAGATAATATTAGCTCCTTAAAACTTTTTGCCATTGTTGTTGGATGTTCAGAGTCTGCTGCTGACCTTACCTCACCTTCTGATATACTGTTGTTGTACACCTGCTCTGTTCATTTCCTAAATTGCATCTTGCGGACAGCATTAATAATCCAAGGAAGCGTACAAAAAGCACTCTGAAGATATGCAGAACACACTGTGTAGTCGTCGTACACACATACACCGAGATGAACGCGTATTATCAGTGCAAAGCATTCTCACTGGCATGCCCATAAACAAGTAACCAGGTATCTACACAACTAATCACCAGACTATAAATCAAGTTCTCAGTATCCTATTGAACTCTGTGCAGCCTGTGTAACCTCTGTGCTGAAAGCACCAACCTGAGAATTTAAGAGATTCTATCTTTGAGTTTAACTGATGCTTCTTTTTCAGTACATGAAGGCATTCTTTCAGTTTCTAGTTAGTTGAGATCATTTTCAAAAAGCCTTCCATGTGTTATATCGTACTTGTTTGACTCAATATTAAAGGGATATTTCACCGTTGGAAAGATGAATATATCTTTAAATTGGGTCACTTGTGTAGTAGAAATGTGAATTGTTTTTAGAAATTGGTGGCTTCTAGGCCGAGAAAAGCCAGAAAATGTGTTTTTGGCTCATGTGGATGAAAGACATCAAATCCCATAATGCACTTGCTTCGCTGCTTTAGCGTCCAAAGCCACGCCTACTGTTTACAGACAGACAGACAGTGAGACAGTTAACTCAACTTAAGTGTGTTTTATTGTCATTTCAACCATATACATGAAACAACGTTTTACCGTGGCTCAAGTGGTTACACAATTAAAATATATAAAAACGACATTATATGAAAACGACATACGAAACAGGCTACATTTAGTGCACCGCACACACATTATATGCTCCGTAAAGTTCAGCTAACATGTATACTAGCATTAGCGCTTGTGGGCTGTAAACCCTGTAAACACCGAGTATAAACACAGCCGTAAATTTGCGTGGAATGTAGAATGGTCGGCATTTTACAGTCACAAACTCCACCAGCAGTTGGATACAAGCACCCCATTTCTGCACCAGGCAGCCCATGTTAACACAGCCCACCTCAACTAGCTAGTCTTACCCGGCGACAGAGCAGCCGGCCTAGTAGCTGGATGGTCCGATACAGCAATGTTTCCACAACAACAAAAACACAGCAGTCTCTGAACTCGCGTTGGGAGTTTCATTGAAGTTGGATCTAGTTTGTTGTCTAATGAGCTAAGGTGACCAGATTTCTGAGACAAAATCCGGGGACATTTTCAGCTCAGAAGCATAAATACCTCCAAAAAGGTAATGTTTTTATCTTTGTAAAAAATAAAAAACGGGGACACTGCCCCAGGGGGGGTCACATGGGCATGCTCCCCTGTAAGAAACTTTTGTCTATTTTAACATTTAAATGCATCAATCTGGTGCACTTCGAAAATAAATTCAGAGGTTAGATTTGATTATTTTTTATCTATGAATGGAAATATTTGTGCTGTAGCCTGAACTATTTTGCACTTCAGAATTTTAACCATGCACATATGCACATATGCACATATATATATATATATATATATATATATATATATATATATATATATATATATATATATAAGTAAGTGGGATTGTCTGGAATCTGGCAATATAATAAACATTATGGTGGGATACATTGGCTAACAGAAATGTCTGTGTTGACATAAATAGTTTACATGAGAATACATTATAATTTTGGCCCTTTGGCTGAGTCTCTGTCTGTCAGAGGGAGAGCAGGAGTGCGGTTGTGAAGAAGTTGGTAATTTCATGTCGCAGCTTAACACTTTTGCATGCATTATATCCGTGTCACATTCTCATTAGGAGCTGAGCCCCCCTAAAGGTCTGATCCTAGAATTTCCCCTGCTGCTACTTCATACTTGTACTCCACTGCACCTCAGAGGGAAATGTTGTAATGTTTACTGCACTACATTTATCTAACAGCTTTTGCTTTATTGCTTCACGTTGGTCTTGTTTCTGCAACAGCTCATTGAGTACATTGACATTGGTCCAGTATTAAACGAGATCACTGCAGTCGGCAAAGGCGAAACAAGCTATAATGTAAGTTAATAGGACGTCAATTGTGCCGCTTGTATTTACGTTCAAAAAAGTGCTTGTTTTGCCACTGACAGACTCATTAATATTCTAAGTGTCTGACAACATTATGGAAAGGATTTCTAAGGAGGTCGATCTTTTTGTTAAAGAGTAAGATCCTTTTTTAAATATAAAAAGTTGGCGAAATTGCGTTCGCAGTACGCAGAACAGTAATTTTAGCATCGTAAAATGGGCATTCTAGAACATCTCTGAGCTCTGAGGCTTGCTCTGGCTGTCTTGAGCCTGTGCGTGTAGGGTGCACGACTATTTCATTCCAATTTCGGGTCTGTCAGTCACAGTGAAAACCGAGGACATTTCCGGGGACATCTCCAGCCGGGGACAGGTCCCCGGGAACCCGGGACGTCTGGTCACCCTATAATGAGCGGACACTTGCAAGCTGGATTGATGGAACAGGTGGCCGGCTAGCGTTAGCTTTCCACCGGCACACTCATTCAGCGTTCCCCGCTGATGATGTCCCTTTACCGGCCAGATGCATCGAGCAACACCGCTGGTCTCCATAGCCGGCAGGCGAAACTCGCGTACCGTGTTGAGTATTCCGTCTGTAATAAAGTGTCTGTTGTTCTAAAGTTTCCTTTGGGAATAATAAATCTATCTATCAATCTATCTAAAAGTTTTCTGCTGAGAAGCCAGTAAGCGAGGATTCAAGATGGCTGGCGCTCGTTTTGCCTCGGCAATCTTCAGAGAAAGACGACAGTCCAACCCCCTGTGGGCTGGTTGAAAACATGCAGAAGTAGCTCCTACTACTGGCTGTAGTCCATTGCCTTTGGGCAAAAAGTCTTACGATGACGCAAAAATTTTCGTTTTACGTAATCGGAAGATTTTTTCCAGACCCACAATACAGAGATCTCTCGTCTCAGCGGGACATGAGTGAGGGAAGTATGGTCATTCGAAAATACTACCGTGTTTCTGCTGATACAAAGCTTAATGCTAAATCGGTGAAGTATCCCTTTAAAGACTTTAAGACATCCTGAATATCTATCTGCAGTATCTGTGAGTAATTGCACTTGGGTTGACCTCATCTTCTAAGTGATTTTCTTCCATGCCTGTACAACAGCCATCTTCAATTCTTGCTTGTTTAAGGAGCTTTTTGTACTTCAGAGCAGTTCTCTGGTTCTCCAGTTCTCAATTAGAGGTCAGGTGGCTAACTTGGCCAGTGAATAATGTTATATCAACCCCCTTTGGTTGGTTGTTCTGTCCTGCTGCATTTACCTAAAAGTAGGGGACCATGTGTAACAACACCCACACTTTCACCCAATATGCACTATTCCTTTCCCCTTGAAACAAATTTTATATATTACGTTTCCCAATACAGTTGTGGTGGCAAATGTAATTGCTGCCTGGATATGTTCAAAGCCAACATTTTTTTGAATTAATAAAACGCTGCCTTAATGGACAATGCTGCATTCGCAGGGAGGTGGTTGGGGTTAATGTAGTCTCGCATTGCCAGACCTTCCTCCACAGCGCTGCGGAGGAGGGTCTGGCTAGTCCACACAGCATTCCGGGCTAGAAGAAAAATGTGCTCTGGTTTATTGGCATTTCTTTAAACCAATCACAATCGTCATGGGCAGCGCTAAGCACCGGGCAGAGCCACGATGCCCCTACAAAATAGCCTCGGGAAGGAACTTGTTTTGGTGGAACATGTGTACGTTCAAAGGTTGTTTTAGTCGTGCAACAGAAAACTCAGATTGGACAGATAGTCTAGCTAGCTGTCTGGATTTACCCTGCAGAGATCTGAGGAGCAGTTAACCATAGTTTAGAAATCCAACACAAAGAAAGTGGAAGGTGACGGACATCCAGCCAAAATGAGGGACATGAAAACCATGAAAAAGTTTAGTAATACTTTAGTCACTATGTGCCAATATTGTATTACAATATTGGATATTTAGGTGGAAAACAAATGAATCTCATTTCTAGGAGACAGGGTTGCAATATGAATGTGAGCGTTAAACCTTTAAAGCTGAAAGTCAACACCTTACTCTCATTATGACACATTTCAGTGTGCTAGAGTAGAGCCAAAACAATAACAAATATCATTGTCCTAAAACTTCCTGACTGCACAGCACAGTGTATAACACTTTGGGGACAGTAAATGTCAAATGCCAAACAACAAATGCAATGTGGATATTTTCACTAAATTTAGATGCAATGATACACATTGCAGGAAGCAATTCCTATGAAATATTTGCAGAAATTACAGGCAGACTTTGGCTCAACATTGACAATTTGGTACCAGCTGGTGTAGACACAGTGTCTGTGTGGCGTGTCTGTGTGGCGTAGACCTCAGCACTGATGACAGTTAGGGGTGACAAGTTCCCAGAATCAGACTGAAAGTATATACAGCATCTGTGACTTCCTCTGTCCATGGAGAATTTGTCATGCGTGATTGCCTTAGTGGCAGCATTAACAGACATCACTGCCGCCCCAATAGCACTATAAGCTTCCTTTGATGAAAATATTCACAGACCCCATACTGACACATCTCGACAAAACTAGAAAGACTTTCTCTTCCCAGGAGAGGCCCGGTTCAGGAGGCATAGAGGAACAGACAGACATGACCTTCTTCCTCGGCTCTGCTTTGCTGTAGCCTGGGGATCCTGTCAACATAAACTGAAACAAAGATATTGGTATCGTCAACCCAACTTTGTATTTTTGTCACCACACTGAAAAATATGCACATCAGTGGGAGGGTTTAACGGAAACTGCATTGAAAGTTGATACCTGGTAAAGTGTGTGATTATATATCCTTCTGAAATTTGATCTCTAAATGGTAGTCTTTATCGACAATGTTTCATTTTCGGGATTGTTCAGGTGCTGCCGGAAATTCCGGCTGATGGCCCTCATTTCGGCCAGATGTCTGTTACCTTCTTTCTTTGTTCTTTCTGTTGGCATTCTAAACTCTGGCTGATTTATAAGGACTATGGTTAACTGCTCCTCAGATCTCTGCAGGGTAAATCCAGACAGCTAGCTAGACTATCTGTCCAATCTGAGTTTTCTGTTGCAAGACTAAAACAACCTTTGAACGTACACATGTTCCACCAAAACAAGTTCCTTCCTGAGGCTATTTTGCAGCGATACCGTGGCTCTGCCCTGTGCTTAGCGCTTCCCCTCGACGATTGTGATTGGTTTAAAGAAATGCCAATAAACCAGAGCACATCTTCTAGCTTCTAGAATGCTGTGTAGACTAGCCAGACTCTCCTCCGCAGCGCTGGCGGTCTGGCAATCTAAATGGTTACTGCATGTATCACATTGACGAATTACCTCAGAAAAAATATGTACAAGCTAATACTGTGAGGCATTTTAGATTTGACTCAGACAAAACAAAGTAATCACTTGTCTGATTGCTTTTGGAGCAGGTTTATACAAGAATAATAGACATGACAGTGTATTTTATTTATTTTTTTGCAAATGTTTTCTCTCCTTAACCACAAAATCAGCTCAGGGCCCAAAATATGATTACATTTTGGTGTAAGCTGACTTCAACAATAAATCAATTTAAAATCTCATCTACAAATTGAAGTTACGTTGACATGAGAAGAAAAGTTTGACATTTTGAGAAATACGCTTAATGTTGGTACTACTCTCATACCTTTATACAACCCCTGGACACACATACACACACACGCACCTTTGTCAATGACTGAACTTTTGCTCTACACTGGAACGACACACACTTTTCCACAACCACTGAACATTTGCACGTCATTTGTCTCTGCGACACTAGCTGCTTGCTCACACTCACCCAACACTGCCAATCTAATGCACAGACACCTACTTACTGCACTTTTTATACCGCACAAATTATATGTAGTGTATACAGTACACCCTATTCACATCATACCTACATCTGTTTATTCTATAATGTCTACTGTTAGCATTAGTTGTACAGTAATTACACTCTGCACTCTATATCTTATACATACTAATCTACCTAGCACTTCTAAAGCTCACTAATTAGGACGTCATATTTCTTTTGTTTATTTGGCTACTAGCTGTAGCTTCATATTTAGCAGACAGATTTTAGAGTGGTTTCAATCTTCTCATTCAACTCTTGGTAAGAAAGCAAATAAACATATTTCCCAAAATGTCAAGCTATTCCTTACATATTTCACACATTGATTGTACCAATATGCCAATTTAAAAGTTATTATTGCTGTAACTCCACAACCTTCATAGCTGCATTGATCTCATCTGCACATGTTCATGGCATTTCTTCAGTCAATACTTTTCTCTGTCAAAGAAAGATGGCGATGCCACACTTACTTCTACAGCAAGACATTTAGTTTAAGAAAGACCCAACAAACAACATTACTTAAAAAAAAAACAGCATAGATGAATTTATTTTGCCCTAGTCGACCGAAACAATGAGTCTTCCTTATTTCAGCCAATTATATCTTATTGTGAGCTGGTTGGTTGATGATATTTTCATAGTGAATTTTGCGTAAATGTATTGCTTTGCAGAAGTTAAATAATGATTAATAAAATAATAATGAACAGTTTTCATGTTTGTTGTTTTATTATTATAAAGATACCAAACACATTCTGATTCATGATTCCAAAAGTTTTTAAGTCTCCTCCTACTCTCTACAGATAACATAGAAACAACAACAGTTGCTAATTAATAAACAATTTATAGACTTTTTACTAGTAATTCTAGTAATTTCACATTGATTGAAGTTGAGGAATCTGTAGCATTTATATAAAGATATACCTAAATTACTTCTTTTTGTGGGGGCTTTCAATAATCTCAGGCATTATGTAAACTGTACAATCTGATTTTGTGGGTGAGGATGAGAGCATCAGGCAGAGCTGCAGTAAGAAAGAACTGGGCCTAACAGAAAATGCAGCAGCTGTGTAGCTCAATACTTGTACTGTAGTGTTTGCCAAACTTGGAACTTAGGAATCATCCAACATAACGCTTCTCTCTGTAGTAACGCAGACTTTCTATTAGAGCACCTCACACTGTGCCATCTTGCTTTAAACACAATGCTTTTTTTCTTGTTAGGAAAACGTTAGTGCATGTGATTTAAGCTGAGAAAAGCCATGCAACCAAGATACGAAACAGATTTGTCAAGGGAAGTGAAGGTAAACCTTTACATTGTTGTTAAGCCTGGTTCAGTTTACATATACATGGGATGCAGCAGTAGCTCAGTCAGTGGGGACTTGGCAGGGAGACCGGAGGGCTCAAGTCCCACGCGGACTAGTCTATATCAACGACGTTTAATTTCTGGGATTGTTCAGGTGCCGCCAGAAAATCCGGCGGATGTCCCTCTTTTTCGGCCGGATGTCCATCACCTTCCACTTTCTTTGTGTTGGCATTCTAAACTCCGGTGGATTTATGAGGACTATGGTTAACTGCTCCTCAGATCTCTGCAGGGTAAATCCAGACAGCTAGCTAGACTATCGTTGTACGACTTAAACAACTTTGAACGTACACATGTTCCACCAAAACAAATTCCTCACCAAGGCTATTTTGCAGAGGCACAGTTATTGAGTCCGGCGCTTAGCACCGCCCAAGACGACTGTGATTGGTTTAAAGAAATGCCAGAGCACGTTTTTCTCCCACGCTGTGTGGACTAGCCAGACCCTACTCCACAGCACTGTGGAGGAAGGTCTGGCAATGCGAGACTAATGATGAACCAATTGTTCAGGGGTCCATTTCAGGTATGTTTAACAAACTCTGAGTCTAACCTTGATGAGTTGGTTATCCCCTGAGATGGGAAACTCTGAGTTTTCAGTTCCAGAACAGCTGATTTGAGTTGGTTCAATAAACTCGGAGTAGGTTCACTCAGAGTTAAGCGCGTTCACCACCACAACAAAAGGCAGCATGAATGGAGCCATGATACTACGATTCACCATGGCAACACACACAAACAAACTGGTCGGCGGAAATACTCATGCGCACATACAGCGGGTTTGAATATATTTTGTTAAAAAAAGCAACACAGCTGCTGCTGCAAAAATAGCAAGAATTGGTGTGGGAGAAAATTGCTGCAAGAGTAAACGCGTAAGCTCTAATATAGTGTGTTAATTTCATATTTAATCACAGGTAACCTATAATATTACTGGTGAAAACTGGCATGGTAGTAGGCTACACCTATAATTTAATTTAGGTGCAGTTCTGCGGGCGAAAAAGTAAACAAGCCTACTACTAATCCCATTCTGACGTTGCAGCACCATCATTAACAGAATTATGATTTACAATCATTTATTTCTTTTTAATGTCTCTTACTGGTTTGTGTCCAGGGAACTCTACAAAAACGTTTAAAAAACGTTTGAGAGCGAGTCACACTCTTCTGACGGCTCTGCATATAGTGGCTTTACTAATATGCTCTGCATCAACAATGTTGTAAAGAAAACTGCCGTTTGCAAAAAAAAAAACGTAATGTGACACAAATAATCTGCTGGGATGTGAGAGCATGTCAAGGATGGGTGACGTTAGTGATATGACGACGGATAAGGTTATCTACCAATCTACATATCTGGTGGACTGTGAAGAAAAACGATACCGCTCAAATAGGTAGTTAACTGAAAATGAAAATGCATCAATATCATCTCCCGACGTATGTAAGTGTATTTATTGAAATTTATTGAAAAGATTTCTGGTACAGGATATACAATCTTCTATCCCAGACTCTAATAGACACAAAACAAATATATATATATATATATATATATATATATATATATATATACACACATACATACATATACATATACACATATATATACATATACACATACACATACACATACATATATGCACATTCGCATTTTAACATTTTATAAAAACATTCATTTCATAATTGAAGTTTTCTAACAATTCATAAATAAATTACATAAATTAATTACATAAATTACTGACAAGCTTTATAATTATACATTACACCTTTTGACAGGCAAAATGCATCCAGCCTATTCTTAAAGGAATTGATAGAAGGGGAACGCACAACTTCTTCTGGAAGGTCATTCCATGATTTTACCGCACGGAGTGTGAAAAAGTTCTTTCTCTTTTCAGACAGGCATGTTCTAGGGTAAAGTTTTAAAGGATTCCCTCGTGTCTCGTACCTATTGTTCCAAAACTGAAAAATAGGCTCAACTGTTACATCATATATTCCCTGTACAAGCTTATACACCTGAATCATATCTCCTCTGTATCTCCTAAATATGAAAGTCGGTAAACCTAATTTCCTCAATCTATCTTCATAAGACATGTTTTTCATTCCTGGAATTAATTTAGTAGCTCTTCTCTGGACCCTTTCAATTTTTTCTACATATTTTAATTAATATGGACACCAGACGGAGCTTGCATATTCAAGATGAGATCTTACCAGGGATTTGTACAAAGGTAAAAATATATCCTTGCATATATTTTGAAAAGTTCTTTTTATTATTGCAATCATAGATGTAGCTTTTTTAACTTTATCAGAAATATGTGTGTGGAATTCAAGTGAACCATCCACCACAACACCTACGTCCCTCTCCTCTTGTACTGGATTAACCACTATATCCCCAACTACATAATTGGCTACAGTGTCATTTTTTTTTTCCCAATTTGTAAATGTTTACACTTTTTTGGATTCATCTTTAATAGCCACTGGCCACACCATTTGCCCATGCTACTTAGATCTTCTTGAAGATGGTCTCGGGCTGTGTCACTTATTATTATAATATTAGTATCATCCGCGAAAAGGTAAACATCAGACTGTATCATATCTGGCAGATCGTTTATATATATTACAAAGAGAACAGGGCCCAAGACTGATCCCTGTGGGACCCCAGATGTCACCGGCTTCCAGTCTGATTACCTCTCTTTCTGAAACTGGCTGGAGTTCTCTCTCTTTCTCAGGTTTGATTAACCTCCCTTTCTGAAACAGAATACCCAGAGTTTCCCTCATCTCAGGGTTAACAAACTCTGAGTTTTCACTAAACCTGCTTTCTGAAACGGACCTCAGGTCTGCTTCTACAAGTACCTTGGCATCCACTTGAACAACACATTTAGCTGGAAGGCCCACGTTGAAAGTTTGTGTTCTCGTTCACAGCAGAGATTATACTTTTTGCGCAGACTCAGAATGTATGTGGTGGATCACAAGATTATTTTTTATTCTACCAGGCTGTATTAGAGAGCATATTCAGCTATGGGATGTTTGGTACAGACTGCCATGAAGGTTATGTGGAGGAATGAACACCACTCTCTACAGTCAATATACATGCAGTCTGTTCTCAGGCAAACACAGAGAATATTGTCTGATCCATCTCATATTCTCCACAGAGTATGAGCTCTCACCCTCTGGCAGACCAAATAGAGTACCTCAATGTAAACTTAACCATTTTAAAAACTAATTTGTGCCTACCTCAATGGAAATTTAAATAATGTTGCTTGAGGCTGCAGGAGTCGTGCAATGCATTCATGGTATGATGAGGGGTTGTGTAATATGTTGCTTGTTCTTATCACTAGTTGTGTAATATGTGCAATATGTGTAATTTTTGGTTGGGATGTGCTTCAGTAGTCGTTGCTTTGTTTATATGTTGTTATGTTTGTTGTATGTTTTTTTAATATTACTACTATGGAGGCAGCGATAAGATATGTTGTGTGCCGCATTTGAGACAAGTTTCCCTACGGGGACAAAAAAGTATATCGCATCGTATCAATATTACATTACGGTTGCTCATATCGAAACAGACTCTACAAAAGGCCTCACAAAAAGAATGAAATGAAAAGAATGTTAACACGGTTAAGTAAAAATATGGCTCTAATGTAAACAAAAACAATGACAAAATTGAAGACACTAAAGCAGTTATATTGAAAAAAGACAATTGTTAACCAACTTAAAATAATTACTAATTAGTAACACACAAGTGAATTGAGTTTTTTCTCTTATAAATACCAGTTTACAATTCAAGAAATGGTGTATGCATGTTTTTGTGCATACACGTCATTTACACATCTGGCCCCAGGTGGCTTTTGTGGGTTGAGTGATGTGAGGATTCAAAAATGAATGAATTGAAAGAGGAGAAAATATCTACATGGCCTTGTCTTTTTCTCTGCTGTCCACCTGGATGAAAACAGAGGCAGACCTGTTTCTTCCCAGCTTGTTTGATCAACTGTCAAATTAGATGGCTTTAAGTGTTGTGACTGAAATGGTTGGTGAGTTTAGTTAGCATTTTAAAGCTATTAAGGACATTAGCTAACGTCATCAGTTATGCTATCTAAATGACCGACAGCAGCTGATCTTGCAGTTGCCTGGTGACAGTAAAAGGATGCTGCCAAAGATTCTGCCTGAGCAGGCTTCTCAAAATAAAAGCAATGATGTGCGTCTGCAATTTTTCAAGTACATCCTGCGAGATCTGGCTCTAAGAATCCCGCTAATGGATTTAAACGTTAAAAAAGGTTGAGGTTATTAATAAAAATAAATAATAAATATAAATAACAATAAAAAAATTTAAAAAATTGTGGAATTATATTTGATCTTCAGTGTATAACAATAATGTCATGACAGATGATAATACAATAGATAGAAACTTTAAAACCACAAAAGCTAATTTTTTATGAAGGAAATTAGAGCTTTGTCATAATGAAAGGTACAAAATGCACACATATCTGCATGTGCTGGGGCATGTACTTTACAAGAACGTATTGCATTGGTAAACAAAACAGCTGCTTTAGTTTTGTATATAGATTTTAGCTTTCTAGCCAGCATCAAAACAAACAACAAACATGTATTTTGGTGCTATTTTGGAACAACGCAGGAGAGCAGCAAAATGATTATAATTAAGGACTACAGTCTTCTGAACTTCCCTGTTTTTTCAGTGTTAGTCCATTTCTTTTATTGTCACCTAAAATATGTGTAAACTACTCATTTGAACCTTGAAGTCTGTTGTTTATTCACATGACAAAAATGCTTTTTCATTCTTAATATAACCGCTCACAGTTCATAAAAGCCGTCTTGGATGCCCTTGAGTTTCACCAGCAGTACCTTTGATTGCTCCACTGGTCTGAGGACATGGGGATCACACAAATTAAATTCAGCCATGTGGTAAGACAAAGGCTGACACCATTTCATTTCAGCGGGTCGCTAATGTCACCTCCTCTTACCGGTTCGGCTGAACAAACGTCTCCCCAGGTAGTAGGCAACACCTTGGAAATGTAATTATCCATCAAGACTGAATGTGAAATTGCTTGTGAGAACACTGCTGCCAGCCCCATTGCATAAATGCAAATCCTGAATGTGTAATTCATTTTTACACTACAGTATCATCTACAGAAAAATCTAAACTAGGAATTGTTAGTGATATGCCTGACCTATCATCCAACGCTGTTTCCGAAAGGTTAAGTTTAAATACCACTAATTGGTTTTGCCCATTATATTCGGAGGAAACATAATTGCTGCCAGGATTTTATGTTCACTAGCAACTTATTTCCAGCTCAGGAAGTATTATCTTCTTGTACCGCACAGAACTTGTAGGGATGTGGTTTGGGTGGATGTGTCCTATAGTTCTGGATCCTGAGTGTCATTATAGGATAAAGCTACTAAAGCACATTGGCAGTGATTGGAATAACAGCGTTATAAATACGGTTTCTTCCCACCATAAAGACATGCATGCTAGGTAATTAGGACTACAGTTAAAAATGAGCCGACTGGCTAACACTGGCGCATTTACAGAAATGTTGATTAATGTGCATTGTCCTAATCAAATAAACTTACAAACGACGTTACTAATGGCGTTACTTTTTTTCAGTAACGAGTAATATAATTGATTACTCTTCCCATCTTAATAACGCCGTTACCGTTACTGCCAAAAAATGCGGCCTGTTACTATATTTGAAGCTGTTTTTTTCATCAGACCAACTAGATCTCTGAGTCTGAGCCGAGAGGCAAATACTTTTTTTTACTGTTCTTCCTTGGTTAGTGGGCAGTGCACGACGCAAGCGCATAAATGCTGACGATTGGCTGAGGTTGAGTAAAATGTAATGTTAAGCCAATCAGAGGTAGAGTTAGGCGGGTGTTCGAAAGCACGCATAGTCGGACACACAAGAACAACACAAGCGAGTCAGTCAACGAGAGAGAGACAGGTATGGCGTTATGAAATCAAGGAGATGGTTAACTTTTCCTGCTACAGATTTTCCACCGTGGTCAGAAAGAACAGGGGAGACACTTTGTTTCTCTTACTATTGACCCGTTGCACGTGACGTCACGCTCCACTCGCGCGAATTATGAACGCCATGACGGACGGCAGAAGAGCTATGCTGTAGATAGACGGCAAGCTAAACGCGTACGTTTTCGTTCGTGTTTGTGTTCTCACATTCACAATCTGCAGAGTAATCCTCACCAACACAAGCATGCAGAGTAATCCTCACCAAAACAAGCATGTGTATGTATTGCCTTTCTGTTTTAAATGAGTGATAAATAAAATTATCCTCAACCAGCTAGCTGCCGTGCTAACCAGCTGTCCTGCTAACAGGTCCAACCCGATGATGACCCACATAACTAGCTAACATTGGTTATTCACTGACCTAGCTACATATCCAAAAAAGAAAGCCGTTCCCTTGATCATTTAACTTAACACACATACAAAAAACAATCAGTTAAATTAAAGATGACATGGCACGGAAACTAGCTTCAAAAACGAGTTAAATGCGGGTCTGCGGAGCTCCTACCCCAGCTAGCTGACGAGCTAGCTGCAGCTAGCTTTGGACTGCTCGCTAGCTGCTGCCCATCGCGTCGTAATATCCACCGGTCAAATCTAAACTTAGGCTACACAGCGAATATAATCACAGATAAGAAGATGGCTAGATGTTAAAATTATGTGTGGTTACTACTGATCATAGACACGCCGTGATTTACTGCATGGATTAACGTGTGATAGATAATTAATGACTGCACTTCCCAGAGCTGGGATGTGTTCAGGCATCCATTAGCTAGGAAGTTGCATTGGCACACCCAGTGAACAACGGTATGTGGGTAGCCACGACCGACCATGTCCTCTAAAAACATGGGCTACGTGTTATATAAATCCTTACTTAAGTAAAGAATAGATGTTAATACAAAATAAACCCTAGATTGATGTCTTATCTTTGCCATTATGAGGTACCTCCCCCCGCTGTTAGCATAGCATCGCGTACCTGTAACCCAGCCAGGTACAAATAACTGGTTAGGGACTGTTCGTTATTTAATTAAGGGGCCACCAGAGGAGTTTTGTGGCTTCTAACCTAAAAAGACATGACCCTCCCCTCGTCAGTAACAATTTTCCTATGACCCTCCAAAATGATTTGAAAAAGAGGAATGACCCTCTCCTTGCATGCATGTTTGCACTTACGAAGTACGTGTTTGTAGTACCATTTTTTACAGCCATGACGTATAGGAGTTAACCTCTGCATTCTCATCTTACACATCCCACTCCTCTGTTATGGTGTGGTGGCCATTTCAGTAGATTTACTCACTAACATTGTTGTGGAAACACAATAAGCATGGAAACTAAATGCACACTTCATGCATTACTGCATTACTTCAAATACTAAGTTACTCCTCTAGTAAACTAGTATTCACGTGAAATAAAACAATAAAACATTGAGACCATCCAGCAAAGGACGCTGGGATATAAGCTAACCAATTCAACACTGGTTGCTATGGACTTGTCACTATCGTCATTGTATATTTTAGCACATAGGTAAAGCTGCCGAAGCTGAACATTATATTCCAAAACATATATGTTTATTTTTAAAGCAGATTTTAAGTTACATTGTAACAATTTAACAATTCGCCCTTATGAAAGCCAATCGCGGCACGGCTGTTTTGGAACGCAATAGACAGACGCTTAAATTCAACTAAAATGTAACAGTGAACAATCAGTGTTGGACCTACATTCTGTTGAGATGCCTCTCCAAACTCACCATAAAACGTAAACGAAAAACGAAAAAAGATCCGTATTTTGCCGTAATCCAATGACACGAAAAAAAAGTAATCCACAGCAATCAGTAGATCCACAAAAAGGTAAATGACACGGTGTATCCAGCAAGGCCGATACGAGCGTCACATATGAGGCCTCTCCACTTCGCCGTTTAAACAAAGTGGAATAAACGTATAAAAGTCCAAATCTACACAAAACCTGCAATCAATTAGTAAGCTGACATCACATTTATATACATGGCATTTAGGAAACCTTTATTGCAAGGTTGGCATGGCAAGATGTCCAGATTAGTGCAAGTTTCGTTTTTTGCGTCCTGCTGCTCCCATCGTCAGCCAGGTAATAATTTTTTTACTAAAGCAGTATATGAAATCTGATGTATTACCTACCACCGTTTAGTTGTTTTGTGTTATTTAAGATATTTATAAAATATCTGGTCATGCCAGATGTAATTATTCCACTCATTTTTTAAACAATGCAATTACCCATTTGAGCCACCAGGGGGGCCCCCCAGCAAACTCCGCGTATGGGGTCAGACCCATCTGCTAGGGTGCCGAGACTGAGAGCTACATGGATAAATATGCACCAAACAAGCCACTTTGAAATTTTGCTCTTTTCATGAATAAAAAAGTTGGGTGACCCCCCCCGCCCCCCACCCAGATTAAAAAATGTTGGATGACCCTCCCCTCAGCATAAAATAAAAAGACATGACCCTCCCCTATTTTCCTCCGGTGGTCCATTCCATAAATACCGAACGGTCCCTTAGCATCCAGACTTTTAAAAGCTTTGAGAGCAGCACCAGTATATGGGGATACCCCGTTTACCACATAGTGGTACAGATCATGGGGACTGAAGTCGGGCAGACTCGGTGATTTAATGAGGTCCGTGAAAATGGAGGGAGAACGAATTAAGGGTCGGTATCCAATCCTGCTATCTCCAACTTCTCCAAATACTGCTCTTTGCGAGCACCTACCAGATGCCCTCCCTCGACCGATAACGGCACGACAACTTGTTGTTCAATAGAAGAAGCCATATAAAGCCATAAATACAGTTTATTTAGTGTTATGTATTTCAAACTGATTGAAACTACTAAACTTTCCGCTCGTCCATTACTGTTTAGCCTGTGCTTCCGCCGTCCGTCATGGCGCCGTCACGAGGTCATGTGACGTGTTTGCAAAGGGTCAATATGACTCTAGAGTCGGTACTCGCTCGAAAGCTAATCGGCGTCACTCTCTCACTTCTCCCTCGCTCTATCACCTAGCTACTCCCCACACACACACACACACACACACACGCCGGCTCGACGCACACACCAGCGCACAAGTATAAACATCAGGCCACTTACGTTATTTGCACTACAAAGAGTATATATATTTGTTATTTATTTTTGGTATAGTGCTTAACAAGCATAATTTAATTTTGCCCAGTTGTGGCCTGTTGAGGTGTTATTTGTATCGATCCACTATATAAACATAATATCTACATACATGGCATTTGATTGGAGGCTATAGTCTCACTTTGTCCCACAGCAACATTAAAATAGTTTAGATTTGTGTACATTGTTTCTGTTTCTGTACATTGTTTCTGTTAAAAAATTAGTATCCATTTCATTATAATATTCAGATTTATCATAAATAATTGAACATGCATTTTAAGTTCCATTAAAGAGGGGTGGAGGTGGGGTCACATTTGAGCATTTAAAAATGTACTTGAAAGTAACGCAATAGTTACTTTCTGAAGTAACTAGTTACTTTCATAATTTGTAACTGAATAACTAATTTAGTTACTTTTTGAAAGAAGTAACTAGTAACTTAACTAATTAATTTTTTAAAGTAACTTGCCCAACACTGCACATTCGTTAAGGTTAGTGAAAGCTTGTGGTTTTGGTCAAATATTTCTGTCTTGTGTTTCAAATCACCCTTGACTTTTTCGATGTTTAACCAAGAAACCAATCTTTCTGTAACCTTAATCAAGTGCTATGAGTTCCCCAAGCATAACAATAAATATGTCCATTGTGCTTTATTGCCAGTTCAGATACTGTAATAAAAACACAAACGATGTTGTCAGTAAATGTTTTACAGATGCATTCGGTATAAACAATAAATAAATAAAAGCACAGATAAAATGTTTCCCGGTTATTTTTGATGAAAAAAAATACTAACTAAGGGAGTTAAGGCGTCTCCAGTTCACGTCCAGCTGGAGACCTTTGAGGCGTGTCTTCCTCGGCTGAGCTGTAACTGTAGCTAACCGATACTGCTACTGTAGCTCACCTGAGCTAGCTGACGCTACAGCTCAGCTGAGGAGGACAGCATTAATGGTTGAATCTCGTCCATAAATGCACTTATTTCTGTGCAGTGATACAGTTGATGGGTGTAGTTCGGTAGAAAGAAAATAGTTTCTACATGAAACTGCTCTCAGCCAGGTCTGTGGATTATCTTGTGTAACCAGGTCATGATTCAACGCATTCTCATGAACAGGTTTGTATGATATCGAACGAAAACTTATTTACAACAATTTGCACGATATCCTACAAAATTAGCAGAGGTGGGACAAAGTCATTGTTATGCAAGTCACAAGTAAGTCTCAAGTCTTTGCCCTCGAGTCCCGAGTCAAGTCGAGTCTAAGATGAGGCAAGTCCCAAGTCGAGTCACAAGTCAAAGCCAACAAGTCTCAAGTCGAGTCCAAAGTCCTACCATTTTAGTTTCGAGTCATTTCAAGTCCTCTTACCACAGAAATAAAATTTATACAAATCATGTATGTCTGTAAGATTTGTATTTATTTAAACCTCTTTTTATACAATGACATTAATCAAATAAGGGCCCACATGTTTTGCAAATTGCAACTCTTTTTTTTGTCGACTACCTCGTAATTTTTATAGCCAAACGAAACTGTCTTCGGTATCATTTTGCCAACTGGCGCGTTGTTGCTTGTGCTTCATTGGTTGTCTTGCAATGTCCCTGCTTAGATGCTGTCGAATCAAAACAACGTGGGACTACAGTGATTGGATGTCGTGCAGGCAGCACGCGTGCTCTCTGCATGCATACAGGTGGTGCACATTTTTTTCACAGATGCAGATAAATTGAGAGCGGAACGGCCGTGTGAACATTTTCTTCCCCAGTTTTCATGGGAAGTAGCAAGTCTTCTCGAGTCAAAAGGCGCAAGTCCAAGTGAAGTCACGAGTCATTGATGTTAAAGTCCAAGTCGAGTTGCAAGTCTTTGTACATTTTGTCGAGTCGAGTCTGAAGTCATCAAATTCATGACTCGAGTCTGACTTGAGTCCAAGTCACATGACTCGAGTCCACACCTCTGAAAATTAGGCGACCGCCGGCTGGTCACATGATGACCGGTCATATGACAGTTAAGTTTAGCGGTCTTCACAGTTCAAATTCGCAGAGAAAAGGTTGCTTTGAGCCGGGTACCGGTCACCATGTTGTTTCAGGCGCCAGTTGCAGTTGAGTTGAGACGACAAAAGGTGGTCGTCATGCAGCGACAACAGTTAAAGCAACACCAAAGTAGAAGATTCTTTTGTACCTTAAAATAATGTTTCCAAAATCGTTTCAGTGGTTCATCAACTCGAAACAGGGTGAACGGCACTTCTGCATTCACTTTGCTGCCCTCTATCGGCTGTAACCGCACTATGCAAGTTTGCCAGATCGGGTAGAGGATCTGTAGTTCGAAAGAGACATAATGAGACATTACGACAGCGGTAATGGACAATTTCGCTTCCAACCTGTAGTGCTTTGGTGTTGCTTTAAATTTAGGCACCAAAACGACTAGTTAAGATTAGAAAAAAGATTGTGGCTTGGATTAAAACACCGGCCCCCTTAAGTAGTAATCCCTGGGACATGAACACGCGTTTCATGGGTTAAAGTCTTGTGTTTTCCCAAAACTCCGCTGCTCTGCTGGAAAGCCCTGAGCTCTATGACCCACCTATCCACCCCAACCTCCTCCCTACGCGGATCAGATCGGTGTTATACAGCAGCAGACAATTTGGTGCATACAGCAGAAAATACCTGGAAAAAATACGAGATACGAGAGACATTGCTGTTGAATTTTTCGAATGTATTTTTTTTTTTTTTTTGCCGCTTTGAACACCACAAAGGTTAGGGTTACCATCTAGGGTTAGGATTACCAACTAGGGTTAGGGTTGCCATCTAGCTGGAGAGAAGGAATGGAGAATACATCTCTATAACTGATATCTCTAACACTGGGCAACTCACACCAAAACAATCTAGACTGATAAATAGCACCACAGGTAAGAGGAAAAACATGTATTTTTGAATTTGGGGTTGAACTGTTAAGTAGAAATTGGAGATATATATACCCCATTTGAATGTTTCCATTTGAAGACTATATTTCAACTTCACTATTTTTCAGAAGGAAATTTTGTACTTTTACTCCACTTTATTTACATGATATGATGTATTGTTATAGATTCAACTACAAAATAGCACAAAAAAGTAGATTAAATTAGCTCCACTACGACCATCTATAGTAAAATGCTGTTAATACCTACAATCATATAACACTATGAATGGGGTCATAAGTATATACGGTATAAAGTATAGTTAGCTGACAATATTTCTTGCTTATTCTTCAGAAACACTTTGAAGCCAGGATTTTAGTCTGAACTTTTTATCTCCAGAAACTTGTGTTAGCTTTATGTTATGGCCTCACTATTTTACACATACATATTTCATCATGACTCATTATTATACAGTGTGATCATTCAGCTCCTCCTCGGCCTCTGGGTTTAGGTCCAGAGATTTGCTCTACATCATTTTTAATGGTGGTCCTGGACTGCAGTCCTTTTATTTTTTTGCTGCTCTACAAACTACTGCTCTCTCCAGAGGTTTTAGTTTTCTCTCCACTGCTTCCACCCTCTGCCTTATCAATGGGACGCAGCTGAAGTAAACATTGCGCCTTGCATATAATTCTATGGCAATCCCCATCAGCAGTGATAAGCTTAGGGAGCAGATGTAGCTCATGAGCTAACTTTTTGATTCACTTCACTGGAGGATGCCTAACAGGATATGTCTTAGCAAAGCTTATGTCCAGTCATTTCTACAGCATTTATAATTCATGAAGTAAACACGTTTTTTTCTACACTTACTTATGCTCTATCACATGTGAATAAGCTCAAGCCGAGCTCCTCACTTTGCTCTGCAAATAATCACAGTCTAACTATAGGACTAAACACATATTTTTTTTAACAGAACCTAAAGAGCTCCATGTTGTTGGCTACTACAATCTAACATGAATTTACTATGAAAACGTCAGCAGGCTGAGAGGAAAGCTAAATAAAATATTTTCATTATGATGTAATAGCCCCAATGTGGTAAAACCATCCTGCAGGTGTGAAGCGATGATGAGACTTTTAGATGTGGGCTCATTCCTGTCTTTGTTTAAGTTAAAGTGATATATGAAACCAGGGACTAAGCTATCAGTGTCAGCCATGCTTTCAATCAATGCACACTTGGGACAACATGCTGTTAGAAAGCACTCACATCAGGGAACAAAAAACCATAACGGCATTCAAGAAGCATTTTGCCACATTGATACATTGAATCAGGCATTAGAAGGTAACTCATTTTTGTTTATTTGGCTTTTATTATTATTCATTTCTCCACAAAGAGATAATTCTGTGTCCATTTCCTCTGCAGTCTCATGTTTAGATGCACTGTTTAGCTGACAATAGAAATGGCCTATTGTATGATCTAATTTGACACAGGACTTTGCAGTGCTCATGATTATGCCCAAGTTTAAAATAAACAACAGCAGTGCATTGCATGTAGCATTGCTTGCAGATACTTGCATTGTTCAGTATGACCAGAGTTCATCAGAGCAAAAGCCAGGATGTAGTTGCAGATTGCCAGCAACAGTAGCAGGATATGGGGTGTGAACATGATTATTTCCTCTATAAAGGCTATATCTATAATTATACATGAAGTTCATTAGTGGACTTTTTGGCAGGCAAGGTTACTGATGAAAAGATATAATATTGAGCAACATGAGTGACAGTTTGAATAGGCTGTCTTATTGAAACGCATGCCTATTTACCCTGCACCGTACAGTCATGGCCAAAAGTGTTGGCACCCCTGAAATTTTTCCAGAAAATCAAGTATTTCTCACAGAAAAGTATTGCATTAACACATGTTTTGCTATACACGTTTATTCCCGTTGTGTGTATTGGAACAAAACAAAAAAAGAAGGAAAAAAAGCAAATTGGACATAATTGCACACAAAACTCCAAAAATGGGCTGGACAAAATTATTGGCACCCTTAACTTAATATTTGGTTGCACACCCTTTGGAAAAAATAACTGAAATCAATCGCTTCCTATAACCATCAATAAGCTTCTTACACCTCTCACCCGGAATTTTGGACCACTCTTCCTTTGCAAACTGCTCCAGGTCTCTCATATTGGAAGGGCGCCTTTTCCCAATAGCAATTTTAAGATCTCTCCACAGGTGTTCAGTGGGATTTAGATCTGGACTCATTGCTGGCCACTTCAGAACTCTACAGTGCTTTGTTGCCATCTATTTCTGTGTGCTTTTTGAAGTATGTTTGGGGTCATTGTCCTGCTGGAAGATCCACGATCTCGGACGCAAACCCAGCTTTTTGACACTGGGCCCTACATTGCCACCCAAAATCCTTTGGCAATCCTCAGATTTCATGATGCCTTGCACACAGTCAGGGCACCCAGTGCCAGAGGCAGCAAAACAACCCCAAAACATCTTTGAACCTCCACCATATTTGACTGTAGGTACTGTGTTCTTTTCTTTGTAGGCCTCATTCTGTTTTCGGTAAACAGTAGAATGATGTGCTTTACCAAAAAGCTCTATCTTGGTCTCATCTGTCCACAAGACGTTTTCCCAGAAGGATTTTGGCTTACTCAAGTACATTTTGGCAAACTGTAGTCCTGCTTTTTTATGTCTCTGTGTCAGCAGTGGGGTCCTCCTGGGTCTCCTGCCATAACGTTCCATTTCATTCAAATGTCGACGAATAGTTCGTGCTGACACTGATGCACCCTGAGCCTGCAGGACAGCTTGAATTTCTTTGGAACTTGTTTGGGGCTGCTTATCCACCATCCGGACTATCCTGCGTTGCAACCTTTCCTCAATTTTTGTCTTCCGTCCACGTCCAGGGAGATAAGCTACAGTGCCATGGGTTGCAAACTTCTTGATAATGCTGCGCACTGTGGACAAAGGAACATCTAGATCTCTGGAGATGGACTTGTAACCTTGAGATTGTTGATATTTTTCCACAATTTTGGACAGTTCTCTTCTCCTCTTTTTGTTGTCCATGCTTAGTGTGGTACACACAGACACACAATGCAAAGACTAAGTCAACTTCTCTCCTTTTTAATCTGCTTTCAGGTGTGTGTTTTATATTGCCCACACCTGTTACTTGCCCCAGGTGAGTTTAAAGCAGCCATATTATGCTCATTTTCAGGTTCATAATTGTATTTTAAGGTTGTACCAGAATAGGTTTACATGGTTTAATTTTCAAAAAACACCATCTTGTTGTCGTACTGCAGTGCTCTCTCTCACTGCTGCAGATCCTCTTTTCAGCTGGTCTCTGTTTTAGCTACAGAGTGAGACCTCTTTTCTTCTTCTTCTTCTGTACTATCTTTGATTGCACTGCACATGCTCAGTAGCTCAGATGTAGATCATGTCAGCTAGCTAGCTCCATAGACAGTAAAAGAAAGGCTGTTTCTACAACTTCAGTCAGTTACAAGGCAGGATTAGCTGGGAGACTTCTAAATGAGGGCGCACATGGAAGTAGTTCTTTTGGAGATTATGGTGAACTTGTGTGTGTTGTAGCAGTGCTTTGCTATTGAGAATGAGGTAGCATGCTAGCGTTAGCATGCTAGCGTTAGCATGCTAGCGTTAGCATGCTAACGCTACGAGCTAATGGTTGCGGTTAGCCTGCTCGTTTCAGCTTGTGACGTCACGAGCCGTGCCGATTTTGAACAGCTCACCCAGAGACTGAAGGCAGGACATATTCAGAAACTGTATCTCACTCTAAACAGCATGGATGGATTTTTTTCAAAGTTTGTATGTGTGTGGAAGCACCAGAGACACAAAATAACACCCCAAATCCCAGAAAAAGTGATTTTTTCATAATATGGGCACTTTAAAGGAGCATCACATGCTTGAAACAATGTTATTTATCCACAATTTTGAAAGGGTGCCAATAATTTTGTCCAGCCCATTTTTGGAGTTTTGTGTGCAATTATGTCCAATTTGCTTTTTTTCCTTTTTTTTTGTTTTGTTCCAACACACATAAAGGGAATAAAGTACATAACCACGTAAAAAATGTGTATAGCAAAACATGTGTTAATGCAATACTTTTCTGTGAGAAATACTCACAGAAAAGTTTTTCTGGAAAAATTTCAGGGGTGCCAACACTTTTGGCCATGACTGTATATAAAATGTCTTTTATTTATGATTCTTCTCGTATTTAAGAAGTTCGTAGCACAGAGTGGCTTTGTTATTATTATGTCTCTGTAAATTGGAGATTCTTTTCCACTTGCACGCTGTATTGATTTCAGGACTGATCTTTCAAAAGTAAATAAGTCTGAAACACTTATGAACAATTTCACAGTGTGTGATTATATAATCTAGCTGACGGCAACTTGTGTTTGGCCCATACTATTATTGAGTTGGAATAAAGGTCAGGCTATTTGTTTCATGTGTGTTTATTTCTCCCTCATACTCCGTCCGAATGCTGATGTCCACAGCAGTTTGATTATGAAGACAGAGCACATTTATTGTAAAGTGTAAGAGGAGGAAGAAATATTGTATGTGTGTTCAGCATTCCCGCCATAATTATACCATTACCTCACTCATCTTTTTAGCCAGGCTAGCAGCATGGCTCTAGGTATGTCTGCATGTATGTCTGTCCTTTGAGTTCATCCGATTGACTTATGTACACACTGTGAAGTGTATTGAGAGGGGACCCCTATTAACTCTTACACTGCCCAACAGCATGCTGGGTACAGCTCGTTCTCAGTTGTTCGCTACAGTACATTCAAGACCAGATGAATAGACCGGAGATGTTATATTGTAGCAAACAAAAGCATTTCAAGCATCAGTGATGTAACAGGAATAACTATAGTGTACATGAACTCTGTTTTTACTGTTACCAACTTCATGATCATGCCACTCGAAATAATTAAAAACTCAGGTCTCCTATCTGTCGAACATCTCAACTTCAGTTTGGTTTAAATTACAGAGGTTCAGGCTACATTTACATTGCTATGTTTTAGGTTTAAAAACGAATATCTTTTGCTATGTTTACACCTCACATTCACACTGCTCTGACGTTTCAGAGCCCCTAAACTGGAGAAAACACTGTTTTGGTTTGGAATCTGCGGAGTTGTGTTGCAGTCTCAACGGCTGCAAACGGAGACCTTTGGCAACACCGACACTGATGCCAATGTTTCGCCGCCTGATTGGGTCATGGGTCATTGGGTCTGAGACTAAGATACTAACGTTACCATGGCAACTACCAGCAATGGGCGGAGTATACATACTGCCTCCTGTTTACCCCGGCAAATGCATGCCGAGTATACGAGAATGTTAATGAGATATGCGATTTGGGCGTGTTAGTTTAAACGGAGATTAGTTCTTCTACTGGAGCTAAAAACACAAGAATGTGCAATGTTATCCCTATGGAATGTCTTTGTAATCAAGCCATGTAACTCCTAATATTATTTTACCTTTCATGTTTATTCTGTTGATTTGATATCGTGTGTAATTTTAGTTTGGGCTATTTTTCTCTTTCTTTTCTTTTTTTCTATATTCTATATTCTTTCTATTTTAATTGGATTATGCATTGGAGAGTGCCCAGATTAAGCCCCTGTGAGGGTGTTTTGCATCTCTCCATCAAATGTTTAATTGATTATGTGTATGTTAATCTGTAGTATTTGTACATGTGTAAACCAATAAACTAAACTTAAACTTAATTAACAATTTTGTTCCCAGAAATAGCATGGTCCCAAATATCTAGCTGTGTACTCTCACATTGCTAGGGGATGCAACTATGTCATGGCAGGTGTATTGCTCAGGACCCAAGGAAGCGCAGTGTCGAGTGTGAAGTTGTTTAGATGAGTGTTTCTCGAGAAAGCTGCAAGCAGCAATACTGAACAGCCTGTTCCAAACCTTTTAAACGGGCACTGCAAAAGTCCTTCTAACAAGGTGTTAATAAAAAAGGGTCATAAAACAGAGGGAGCAGAAGAATTGTTATGTATAGAATGAGCTAATTACATGTATAAATCATTCATTCCCCTCAAAGCCAAGCCACTATAGTTTCTAATAGATGTATGTATGTCTTTACATACTGATCTTGCCCTGTGTAGTATATCTTGAAGCATTACTGGTTGTATTGAAAAATCAGCACAGGACTAGTCCCTGACAGGGGTTTGGTTTGTTTTCATGCTATTGCTGTTATTATTATTATTCATGTGTTTTTGTTATTCTTGGGCCATTATGAATTATTTAATTTGCCCTGGTGTATGAGAACGATATTATGAAGTGGATTTGTTGAGCGTGATCCTTTATTGTCTCTGATTGAATGCTACATGAGCACTTAGAGTGAATGCACGAGTGTATAGAAAATAAATTATTTCAACTTAAAACTTTAACATTCAGGAGGCATAAACATCTATGCAGCCCATAGCTACGGTACGTGTGGCTACAGGGAGAGCGCCTGTATAATATCACCCACCCCCACACAACCACACACTGATGTAAACGGAGAAGCATGTGCAGAGTTAAAGAGGTCAAGCCTATTTACGGAGCAGACAGACTGACTCCTGCAGGAACCAGGCAGAGGAAATAACAGACTAACACATAGGAGAAGACAGAAGGACACAAACTATAAGAAAAAGAGGAGAGAGCACTTGGTTTGAGCTGAACTCTCATCACCCACATGACCAGACACAAGGAATCTCATTTTTCTTTTACTCTGTTAACACTGGTCTATACACTGTCTTCCTGAGTACACACACATATGGAAGTGAGTGTGTGTGGGGGGGTGTAAGTGAGAGACAGAGGGTGGAAAAATTGGAGTGAAGGCAAAGGAGAGTGAGTCAGAGTTTACACAGAGTTCAAACCAAAAGAAAGTAATGAAAGTGATGATGAGAGTGGAGTTCCGATATTTAACTTTCTTTATCTGTGTGTGTGTGTGTGTGTGTGTGTGTGTGTCTGTGTGTCTGTGTGTCTGTGTGTGCAGTGGCGGTTCTACATTGAATTACACCCAGGGCGAGACACCCCCTTTGAGCACCCTTATATATATATATATACATTTTATATATATATATATATATAATGTGCCAAAAATATATACAGATATATAAAAAATGTAACAAGAGCAGAGAGCAACAATAATATAAAATATTAAGAATAATATGCAAATAAAATATAGAATAAATATTCTAAATAGCGCAAATCCATCACACAAATGTGAAAACGCACTAAAGAGAATCTAATTATTACACTATTGCACTAAGAACAGAAAACTAAAACTAAAACCTGACCTTTCTAGCCTTCCTTGATGCAAAATCATCAATGATGTTATTGTATGGAATCTGCTCCCTTATTGAATGATTGATACTGACGGAAAGGCCAGTGAGCCGTTCCTGGGACATGGTTGACCTCAGGTATGACTTGATCAACTTTAATTTTGAAAAGCTCCTCTCTGCTTGAGCCACAGTGACTGGCAGAGTAAGTGCAATCCTGAGAGCAGTCCAAAAGTTGGGGTAGATCTCCAATAGATCCTTTTCATCCCCCCGTTCCCCCCCCCTTGTCCGGACCGTTCCATTTGGGAGACCAAGCAGCATAGGCGCCAATTTGTTTTCCTCCGTGGGTGCTCACAGGCGCACGCCCTTTAAAGAAAAAGTAGTCAAGAAATGTTAGCATTTCAGAGGCCGACACGAACACACACGCCTATCAACTCGATAATAAAGCCGTAAAGTAGGCTACCTTTCAACTCGGGATAGGATTGGAGATGAAAAGTTTAACTGAGACATAACCGCGATCAGCTTCGTGGGTGCTCAGTATTAGCGGAGCACCAACAGTATCGGCGCCTATGCCTAGCAACCCGTCCGACCCAGAGGTGAACTGTCCCCCACGGTAGCCTCTCAGCAAGCAGGGGCTTTTGCCAATTCCCCACGTGGTGAATTGATAGATAATACAGTAGAAAACCGCTTTGAGGATTTTTTTTTTTTAAGTGCTCGTGCCGCCCCCCATGTGTCATGAAAAAATGCCGCCCCGGGCAGCTGCCTGCTTTACCCATGCCAAAAAACGCTACTGCGTGTGTGTGTGTGTGTGTGTAAATGTGTTTGTAAATGCACTGTGTAAGTGTGTTCCCACGTTAGAAATAGCACAATTTAAAATGTTGCCATTTAAAAAAGGCTCATTGTGATTTGCACAAAAAGTACGATGTTTTACAAAATTGCGAGCCTCACAGACATATCTTTCATGGATTCAGTCCATAATTACAACATGCCAGCTTTGTTTTGATCCATTGGATTGAAGACATTTGCACTCACTAATTATCAAAAGCACTAACAGTGTACGACAGCTCAAAAGCTGAAAAAGTTTGTTTAAAAAAAGGACCTGTATTGTGATTTATTGTCCGTATAGGAGATGTAAATTGTTTTGGGAAATTTGCATCTGAGAAATGAAGCAGTATTTCCATGTCAGCTGACAGTAGCTCTTTCTCTATTTTGAGAAAACACAAATATATATTTTTTTAAAAAGGGGGCAGATGTGTTAGATTTCTGTCTTGTGCTATCTCGTTACTCACAGCTGTTTTCGCTTTGAAAAACAGGAATGTTCTAAGATGAGAATGAATCCCTCTGAAACTGTCACTGCACTTTTGTCTACATGCTAGCTTGACACCTCAGCTTGCAGAGAAGCGAAGAGCTTGTAAAAGTATAGGTGAAACTCAGAGCTGGTGAGTACAGAAACACCTTTTTTTCTGCTCTGCTGTGATGTGTTGATTTCATTTTTGATAGGTCCAATAATCAAGTTGTAGAAAATTAAGTTCTATAAACATTACTTTCTATATTACCTTAACCTTGTGAGCATCTTAGTTAAGTTTATCGCACCAAATTTGTCAACGTTGTGATTCAATTTTTTTTCTATTGGCCCCTCAATAATTTAACTCAATTGTATTATATTGCATGTCATTGTGGGTCTTGTACTTTTTCTTAACTTTTTTGTTTCTTCTCTTTACTGTGTAACACTGTATTTGTGTCATTTGATTGTTTATTTCAAAGCATAGTGTTCAAAATGATAAGCAATAATCAAAACTATAAGCAGTAAGAATGGTCCCACATGGTGAGGTAGACGTAGTAGTTTTAATCTTTTAATCTGAATTAATTAATGAATTAAGTTATCTGTGTTTAAATCATAAATACAAAGCAGACTATGGTGTATTTCTCTTCCCCAATATATTTTCAAACACAATATTAGTGCAAACCATCAACAATAACATGTCATTCACATCAGTAAATTAATGAAATCTTTATTTCGAACGAATAAAAGAAAAAAAAAAAGAAAAGAAAAAAAGAAAAAATATATATATAATGTGTAAACGAATAACAAAAAAAGAAAATTTATAACAAAAAAAATAATTCAACATAAGACAGAAAAGGGATAGGTAGAAGCCCTAGGCTTGTCAGGTCCTACCCCCAGTCTTTACCACAGTCAAACAAGATAAATCAAACAGACCATTTTAAACAATACAAAAATACCACTCCAACGTACGCCCTACTTTATATAGCTATTAAGATAAGGAAGAACAAACAAAAACAAAACTCAGGCAGCATTAACATCAGTGTGATTTTCACTCTCCTCCCCCACCTCTGCACTTTTCAAAATAAATCTCTTGTATCTTTTTTTAAATTGCAACATATTCACACTTTGTTTGATCGACTCATTCAGACTACTCCACAAAAGCACCCCACAAATTGAAATACACATACTTTTGAGGTTTGTCCAAGCAAACTGTTTCAAATTTAATTCCCCTCTTAAGTTGTAGCCCCCCTCTCTTTCCATGAACAGTTGTTGTATGTTTCCAGGGAGCTGTTTATTTTTTGCTTTATAGATTATTTGTGCAGTCTAAATTCTACCAGATCTTTAAACTTTAAGGTGTATAATTTTAAACACAGTATATTGTTATGCTTATGAAATCATACATTGTTATATCCTAATTGCTCTTTGTTTGTAGCGTGCTTAGTGATTGTAACATGGATTTGTAGGTGTTGCCGCACACTTTAACACAGTAACACAAGTGAAGTGAATGCTTTCTCATTCAGTTCATGCCTTGCTTTCCCCATCACTCCAATACTCCATGCTACTTTTGCTCTAAAGGCGTTGACACACCAAGCCGATAATCGGCCGTTGGACAGTCAGGCGAGGTCAGTGACTCGAGTCTGTTCGGTGTGTTCCGTGCCGTTGTCCGTCCGAGGGGCCGTCGGCCTTCATTTTGGCCAATTTGACATGTATAATTGGCGGGGCAGGCACTGCCGGCAGTCGGACTCAAATGACCCATCTGATTGGTAGAGTGCTAACCCTGAAACGGGGAGTGGAATGAGCGTGACTAGAGTCTCTCAAAATCTGATGAAAATCTTTTAAACTGACCTTTGTTGATCTGAAATGAAGACAGATTCAGCAACTGCATGGCCTACTTCTCGCTTAAAATATTTTCAGAAACACGTTTCGGTGAACTATTTTAGTACAATATGAGATCGTATTCTGAACAAGCCGCCATGACGGTCTGTCTTTGAATTTCCAGAGAAACCAGACCCACGTGACGCGTTCGTCCAATCAGCTGCCGTTTTTCATTTTTGGGCAACAATACAGATTAGCACGACCTGATGTTATGGAGACGTATTACGTCTCGTCGCTTTGGTGTGTTCCAAGGCACTTTTTTGACCAACTCGGGGACACTGATCAGTCCAACTGTCTTTTCTGCCGAGGGTCGGCCATCTGGTCAGTGTGTCTGCAGCTTAACATATTTTAAATGGGGTTTCCAGCAGATTTTGTGATCAAGAATCACATCCAGAAATTTATTTTAATACACCCTTTCTATTTCAACATTAGTAATCATTACTTTTACTTGTGTATCAGTTTTGCGGTTTTCAAACAGCATAACTTTGGTTTTCTCTACATTTAAAGATAATTTATTTAAGTCAAACTTTGTTTTTAGCTTACTCATTTCTGCTGTGACCACCTCCAAAAGCTGCTGCAAGTTTTTCCCAGAGCAGAAAATCGTAGGGCCATCTGCAAAAATCAAATTTTTTTTTGTCACCCTACATTTGTCACTTATATATAGAATAAATAATTTGGGACCCAAAATCGACCTCTGTGGGACTCCACAAGTGATACCCAAGCATTCTGATCTGTACTCACCTATTTGCACAAATTAAAGTCCATTACTTATGTAACTTTTCATCCAATCAAGTACATCCCCTCTGATACCATACTTTTCCAATGAAATGGTGATCAATTGTATCGAAAGCTTTTTTTAAATCTATAAATACTCCTACTGCATATTTCTTGTTATCTATAGAACTGGTAATGTCTTCAATTAACTCCATTATTGCCACGGATGTAGATCTGTTCGACCTGAATCCAGGACAACGGTCTATAATTAGTAAATTGATTTCTCTCTCCAGCTTTGTATAGCGGAATGACTTTAGCAGTTTTCATTTTACTTGTAAATACACCTGTTTTGAAAGACAAATTACAAATATAAGTTAACGGTTTTACATTTGCACTAATGACTTCCTGGATTAAAGCCATATCAATGTCATTCCAGTCTGTAGACCTTTTATTCTTAAATTTGCTTACAATATCAATAATCTCCTCTGCATCAGCTAGGGGTGGTACGGTTCATGAAAAAACATCTGAACTGCTCGGTTCACTTGTCTCGGTTCGGAGCATGTGTGCGTCGCACGGTTCATCAGTACACTGTTAATGTGCACTAACCACTTACTGCCGTAGTGCCCACTTTCGACACCTATGTTAAAACACTTACTGGAAATGACGAGGGGGATGAGCGTGACGAACGCAACACATGGCAGCTGATTGGACGAACGCGTCACGTGGTTCTTGCTGTTCCCGAATTTCAAAACAGACTCTAATGGTGTCTCGTTCTGAATACGATCTCGTATTTTACGAAAATAGTTCACCAAAAAGTGTTTCTGAAAACATTTTAAGCGAGAAATAGGCCATACAGTTGCTGAATCTGTCTGTTTTTTTGATCGACAAAGTCAGACAGGAAAAGATTTTCGTCAGATTTTGAGAGGCGCCGAGCCGACCGTTCCTCAGGTGGAGTGTGGAGTGCTGCAGGTCACGTCACATGCAGAAATGGTAAGTGGGAGAGATAAAGAAGGCTGCCCGGAGTTGGAGGATGTGCCAGCGTCGTATATAGTCTGGTGTGTGGGAACATTTTGGATTTCATGTTACCTATGATGACAGCGGAAATAAAACAATAGATAGAACTGCCACTGTATGCATGTATTGTGCAACATGCATTCAATATGCTAATTTTAGCTATATATCATATGCTGACGTATATATTTCTGGAGTGTTAAAGATTAAAAGAAAAAATAACAAGAACCGTACAGAACCGAAAACCGTGACCCTAAAACCGTGATATGAACCACCCCTAGCATCAGCTGGGTTCAAAAACATTGAGTTTGGGGTACTGTCTAAAAACTCCACTACATTCCTCTCTCCTACTTCTGTCTGTGGATCATTGATTGAGAAATTGGAGTCTGAAGTTCATTTCATTTAGGCAGGTGAAAACGATGCCATTCAACTCAGGTGTGCACCAGATGACCATTGATCCAAATTATGGGTCATAAAAAATATTGTTCCATTTCCTCATCTTGCCCTTATATAGCTCGGTGCTGGTAAAACCACTGAGAAAGATAAAGAGAACTTATAAGCACTAAGAATGTACAGCTTCCTTCACTTGCAACAACAAACCTTTTACAAAGAACTGTTTTGATTTTCCCCTGCACCAAAACACGGATCAGACAGCAGGATGACAGACCACTAAAACTATGAGTTCTGTCACTTTAATTCAGATCTTAGTTTGTAATAAAGCAACATGAGCATTATGTGCAAAGTGCAGCAGATGTCTATGAATCTGACATGATTTGGACCTGTTTGGCTGCATGGCTGTATGGATTGCAATTGTCAGTTGGTCAGTCAGTCTACCAGCAAACACACTTTGGAGTATAAACTTCCTGAGCCATTAGTTACTTTGTAGATGTAATGGAGCTTAGTGAAAATTCAATCAGGAAGACTCCCTTTACTCACTCATTAGTGGGAATGCTGTTCAACAGCATTCCAACTATT